>NW_015090898.1:2602430-2607236 GCF_001431845.1 Calidris pugnax
TGCCCGCCCGCCCCCCCCGCCTCCGCGCATCTCCCGCGCATCTCCCCGGCGAAGGCGCAGGGTGACCAGCTCCGGCAGCGAAACCCCCGGGGCAACGGGTAGGGTAATTAGCATTCTATAGTGATTAATATAGTACAATTTGTGCGTATGGTGTAATTAAGGGGATAATTTATGCAGGCAGTTGGGAAGAGCGGAGCTCCCTTGCTTCCAACCCCGGGTTCCCAGGGCAGGGTTTTGCCCCCCCCCAACCCCTCGGTGCCCATCGCCCCCCGGTGTGTCCCCCCTGCGGGAGGAGGAGAAAGGAGAGGGGGGCACTGGGTTGTTACTGGGAGGAAAAAGGCCGAGGTGAGGAGGAGCCCGGCCGTGGGGGGGGATGCTCCAGCTCTGCCTGCCATCTAGTGGATTGTCCAGATTTTTCCTTGGATTCCCAACTCCCGGAGCAGTTTGCGGCTCCCTTCCCAGACGGGGCAGAAATGAAGTGCTGGCCAATTTTTGGAAGGGTCAGAGGGACATAAAATAACAGCAGATTGCACGGGATTAGCACTGGGGGGGGCTGGGGAGGGACTGAAGCCGGCTCTGTGTCTATAAAGCACTTTTCTGGGCCTCGGCTGGTTCAGTTTTTCACTGTTTGTGCCTTCAATGTGTTTCTGACCCCGACAATTAACAAACAATGAAATGCAATCCTTTCTCTCCGGGTAAGAAGTGATGGTTTAATAAGCCTGGTTTAGTGTCTGAGGTGTCCTGGCTTTGCAAGGCTGTTACGGTCTAGTGTGTGGATTTGTAGCTGTTGTAGTGGGGTAAATGGTAAACAACAACAAAAACAAAATCCTAATCTATCTCTAGAGGCAGTGGATTGTGAATGGAATGGCTTTAAAGTATCTGAAAAGCTTGTCCTGTTTGTAATGCTAAACTGGGGGCCTGGATGGAGCTCTGTCTTCTTCTGAGCTTTAGGGTTATTGCTCTGTTTGAAAGAGAAGTGCAAGAAGTGAGAATTTACAAGCTCAGTGCCCAGTTTAGAGGTCCTGCGGCGTGGTCCTTACCCCAAAATGCTCTAGAGACTTTGGGTCAGTGCTTTCAGTTGCCCAGAAGCTCCGCACCCCAGCACCCTGCAGCACTGGGAGCTGGGCAGAGCTTTTGGGGGCAGCCCATGGTACCAGTATTTGGGTGCTGAGAGAGAGGACCCCACTCCAGATGGGGCAGGACCCCTCTGGAGCACACCAGTATGGCCAGGACTTTACGAGGACTGACTTAAGAAGTGAGATTTGTTAAACAAGTGGGATAAAGTGTATTATTTCAGTAAAAATCAGCTCTCTGGGGGCCAGTCTGGGCACGCGTGAGCACAGGCATCGCTCACCCATCACCACCCTGGTGCTGGCTGCTCTTCTCTAGTGAGTGATTGGAGTTTGAAATAGCTTGAATTCCCTTCAGGGAGTTCCACGTGCTGTATAAATGTCCCAGGATCTCATTTCCAGTCGGGTTTGGCGCTGTTGTTAGCAAGAGGCTCTGGAAGGCACAGACATCAGAGCAAATGTGACCCTCTTAAAGGCTGCTGATGATGCAAAGGTCAAAAAGAGTGATTGACGGGGAGAAAAGTACATGCTAATATTTCTCCGAGAGGAGAAAGAATTACATATAATGGGTGTAATATTCAAAAAAGAGCTAGCGCGTACGGTGAGTGATGCCGGCATTTTAAAGGCACTTAAGCCTTAAATTTCCCCTTGATGAAAGTTATGTCACTCTTACCCAGTGCATCACACTGACATGTTTTATGGGCAAAGTGTCACGCAAACGCACCCCAAGGAGAGCAGAAACAGCAGCACAAACAGCAGCGCTGCAGGAGGGTGGCAACCAGCTCCCTGCTCAGGGCTTGGGGCTTCTCTTGGAAGCCTCTCCTGCTGCTTTGGGTTCTGGCCATTGCGTTGGGTTCCTCCAGGGAGGTGTGCTCCTCACTGCTCCTGCCAGAAGGATTGTGTGGGTCTTTCTGTTGTCCTTTTTTCCCACAATCAAGAAAAACCAGCTCCCTCTTTCCGCTCTGTCTTAGAGCAGCTGGGTTTGATCATGATCAACAGCGTCACACCCTCAGCTCGGACATGGCCAAGGGTGGGACCCTTGGAAATCCCAAGCTTGTCTTTTGTCCAAGCTCTCAAATTTTTTGTCTCAGAGCTCCGTATTGCGAAATGAGGAATAAAGGGCTGCTGCAAATCCGGTGCTTTAGGCAGGAAAGGGCACGGGATGGAGGGCTGAGGATGCAGTGATGTGATGGAGCACCCAGCACCCGCCCCAGCAGGTGCTTTCTATGTCTGAGCAGGTTCCAGCAGCAGAGATGGAGCATCAGAAACTCTCCTGATTTATAGGTCTCTAAACCGGGTGCGCGCACGCACACACAAAAAAATAATCAGGGTAGTAATCAAAGTGATAAACTTTACGCTTCTCTATCAGAATGAAATGATTATTCTGCCTGAGCATCATTATCCTGCCATTTTTCTGCTCCCATGTCACTTACTGAAAATAAAGGCTCACTTCTTCTGTTATAATGAGCTACAGTTTCAATAATTCACAAGGATTTTTACTGGGCTTTATTTTTTAATCTTAATCACAAGGTTATAAAATTTGTACCACTCTTCTAAGTGTTACTGAAGTATCAGCAGAAGGAAAAGGGAAGCACAGATTTGCTGCAGTTCATTTAGTGGGATTTTCTTGTGCTGTATTAGAACCTATTATTATTATTTTCCCCAATCTTCCTACTGGGGGAAGACTAAGACTGGGAGGACAATATGGACCTGGCTCAGGATGGAATTTGGGGCACAAAGATACCATCCAGGCTATTGATTTCAAGACCTTTTCTATTCCTTATTATTTTGTTACCTGGAGAAGTTTCTGAAGTGGTGTAATCCTTGCACAACTATTCTGGGCTAAATATGTGCTATTTTATTCCTCTCCCTCTTCTGTTGTTTCATACTGGGTTTGATGTATGATACTTCCATATATGCTCTGTACATACATATTTAATTTTTCATAGACAAAGTTCTGTCTGTCTTCAGGGAAAGGATATGGGATTTTTGTGTCATTAATCTGGTAGTATCTTGAATTATGGTGCTATTTCTGAAAGCTTTCTTCATATACATGAAGTGATTATTTGACAGAATGGCATTCAATATTGGTGGAATAATTATTATGCTCATTTAATACATCAATTTAAGCAGTTATCACGGGTTCTTTGAAATGCTGGATAATTACATAAATAATTATGAAACATTCTATCAATGCATCTTAGTGCAAAGTCTTTTATAAACACAGAATTAAAACCTGCATTTGTGAAAGGAAGGTGGCACCGCGCTGAACGGGTTCCTTCCCTCGTGCACGTACCTGAATCCTGGGCAATTTGAGCATCAGCTGGAGAAACAAACCAGCACCACTTCTCTTGCTTCCCTTCTCTCTCCCTTCGGTTTCCTGGTCGTTGCTGCCTGAGCCCACAGGGAAGAGCTGGAGGAGGCTCCTCCGCCTCCAGGTGCCTGAAAAATCTCTTTTCAGCTGCAGAGAACCCATAATGGGGTTGAGCTGATGCTTTTCTCTGATGCTGGGCATTAGGATGATGATGCAGAGCAGCAGAACCAAAACCTGGACCACAGTGAAGGCATCTCTGTGTCCTGGCAATGCCGGGTGGCAGGAACACGAGGGAGTTGTGACAAGAACACGAGGGGGGTCATGGCAGGTCCCCATCCTTGGGCTACGAGCTCCAGTGGCTCCTCCACATCTTCCCCCTGCCCTGATGGCAAAGCGCATCCTTCAAACCACAGGATCACCTGGTTATTTCCATGACTCCTGCTAAAATGAGTTTTCTTAACCCAGAAGGGTGTCTTGTGTCTGGCGTGTGCCAGGGGTGGGTGCTGCTTCCCGAAACTGGGAATTTCGTGGCTGGTAAAGCCTCGCTCAGCTCTTCCCTCTCCGGGGCTGTGGCTGCTGCTGCCCGGGGCTGGGAATGCAACAGCTCTATTGATCTTTATTCTTCTGGAGGTTTATTAACACATTATTAATTAGCACATGAGGCCAAGGGGAGGTTTGTTAGCACCTTCATCTGCCACTTCCAAACTTGTCATCACTCTCCTCCGTTTGCACTGGCACCTATGAAATGGCTTTTTTTTTTTTCCTCTTCTTTTTAAGAAACAAACCAGAAACGTGGATGAGTATTGGGGTGAGCAATGGTTGGTTTGGGAATGGTGGGGGAAGGATGCACTAGTGCTACCTCTGCCGTGTCACCAGCCCCAGCAGAGGACAGCTGGGAGGGATGAGTATTGGGGTGAGCAATGGTTGGTTTGGGAATGGTGGGGGAAGGATGCACTAGTGCTACCTCTGCCGTGTCACCAGCCCCAGCAGAGGACAGCCGGGAGAGGGTCCATTGGATGCTGGAGCTGCTGCCCAGGGTGCCTCAAATCGGCTTTTTGGGCAGATTTCATGAGAATATCTCAGTGCTTCCAACCAGGGAGTCCTTAAACATTTGATCGGGGAGCATTGTAGTGAAGATCTAGGTTTTTTCTCTCCTTTGTTTAAACTTCTGCGTGGTGAGACCCCCACCAGGGCTGACCCCCTCCTGGTTTAGGGGGGGAGCATCTGGTGCTGCCGGCTGAGCAGTCCATCACGGCTCGGCGCTGCTGTCACCGGGAGACATGGTGGAACGAAAACAAAAGACGTGACAAATTTGTCCTTTTCTCTTTTATAATTAACCAAAATATCTCGTTGTGTAGCAAAGCATGGCTCCTAATTAACAGCCAGGCGAGAGGCTATTTTTAAAATCCAGACACCCCCCCC
>NW_015090898.1:2607246-2638589 GCF_001431845.1 Calidris pugnax
GGCAGAGAATGATATTTCAGTCAAACGCGACAGACAGTGAGCCAAGCTCCCATGTGAGGCAATTAATATTTCACACCTGCCAAGCAAATCAGCGGCGGGGAGAGGAGGGGATGGCATTGAGAAGGGGATGCTGCATCAGCGTGGGGGGCACCACTTGAGATACAGAAGACCAAAAATCCTTTACTTGGCTGTACAACGGCCAGGGAAGTAGCCACTGGCTACTACGTTGAGGCTGACGAAGAGGAGTTGGCCAAAACTCATCAGCCAAACAGCTCGTGTTAGGGAGAGGGTCTGGGGGAGGGCTGTGTGTCATCCCAGCCTGGTGGGAAAGGAAAGGGAAGGGAAATAATCAGAAATGCTGACAATAAGGGCCCGTTTGGGAAGCAGGCTCCAACATCAGGGCAGTCAGCCCTGTCCTTTCCATCATAAAGTTCTTTTTTTCTTTTGCTGGGCACTGGAGGCAGCGTCGCCCTGTGCTGGGTGGCTGAGCATCTTCCAGCGCCTCCGGGCTCTGCCAGTCGCTGCGTCTGCTCGTAATGGATGTAACTGCACCTCTCCTGTGAGTTGTACATATTAGCGTGTTCATTTTCCCTGTTACGGAGACAAAAGCATGTATTTTCCTCCCCACTGTTTTTGCTGTTCAGGATTAATCTGCCCATTAATGGATAATCTGTCAGCGGTTAGAGGCATTGAAGTTGGGAGGAGATTTACAGGCTTGTGATACCATCTGCTTTATTAGGATGGTTTGAAGACCTGACGTTGAATTTGTTCTGCAGGATCTGACGGCAGATTATTCTCTAGATTCCAAAATAATTAAGAAAACCAAAAAAAGCAGAGAGAAGGGTGAGAAGGAGGATGGGCAGAGGGAGGGGAGGCAGCTCTCGACGTGGCCTCTGGGTGGGAAGGACTGGCTCACCTCGGTGGCAGAGCCTTTCTGCTCAGCTTTGTTCCTCTGCCTGGTAATAAAATGCCACCAGGGGCATGGCAGGGAGGCCACCGAGCCAGCAAGTCTGAGCCTGGAGAACAGCACAGCCACAATTTGTCTCTGACACCTTGGTAGTAATTATAAAGCTTTTGTATTTAACGAAGAAGCTGGTAGCGGGGAGGTGGTTGAGTGTTCCGTGGCTTTCTCTGAAACACAGAGCAACACGCTGGGGAAAGAACCTTGAAGGCTGCAGCTCTGAAAGTTTCCCTTCCAAATTACAGCAGAACCTGGCTCAGACAGGGGACTCTATTGACCTCCCGCCACCATCCTAATGAGAAAAGATGATGGTAAAACTCCAGGGGGAAAAAAAAGCAAACAAATCTTCTTTCTTCCATAAAAACAAACCAACAAACCTGTAACAATTAATCTGAAACCATCCAGGAGAGGTCCCAGGAGGGGGATTGCGTTTCCAAAGCGCTCTCTGAAGCACTTCTTATAAGTAATGGAGCCTCAGCCTCCCCGTATCGATCGTGTGCCCTGTGTCACCAGAGCGCTTTAGCTAAATGATGCGGCGTCACTTCCCATCACCGATGCTCTCCCCAAGATTACAAATGCTGCTGAGAGGGGCTGCGTCCCAAAGGGTCAGAGGAAAAGTTCTTGGAGGTGGAAAAAAGAGTCTGTTTGTAGCTTTCCTCCTCTGGAACTTACGGCCCAAACTCCCTCCGTCCTCCCATTGCCGCAGCCAAAGTCATGGTGAGCAGCACTAAAGGCTGTGCCTATTGCCATCCTCCTTCTGCCTGGGGTGTCACAGGAAAACACCGAGAGAAAAACAGAGGCTGGGCACTGCTGGCCTTCTCAGGGAGCTGCTCTTTGCTCTTGGGCATCCAGATGTGCCCATGGACCACCCTGCTCCCCTCAATCCTCACTGCAGCATCTGCCCCAGCCCTGCTCCGCAGCATCCCCTGGGGCCTCCCTTTATTATGGACCCCTGGGTTCTGTGTGTATAAAATGAAGGTGCTCTTTGTTCATCAGAATCGCCCGAGATCCTTGCAGAAAAGATTTTTTTCTAAAAGCAGAAACCAGAAATATTCCCATCTCGGAGAGTTCTGCTCTTCACAAAACAACTGACGGAGGCTGTTCTGCATCGTGTCAGGACCTTCAGCAGCAGTAATTCTGGTACCACGGGGGGAAAATGCATTTGATGGAGCTCAGAAGAAAAACATCTGAAAGAAAAATGTAACTGGAGAAACTAGAGTCTTTATTAATAGCGGGAAAGGGGTGGAAGGATGGAAGCAGGGCTGTGTCTCAGCCCGTGCCCAGGCTCACGGTGAGTGTAGGAACCTGCTCTAACACAGGTCATACATGGAAACAGGGAGAGCAACGTGGGTAGGAAGAAACATGGGTAGGTGCCCATGGAGGGACTGGAAATTATAAGCCTTTTTTCTCACCAGCTTTGGCTTCCGTGTGTGAAATTACCTGCATTTCCAAACCAGAAATGGGAGGATTTAACCACAGCCCCGTGGCTGGTCCGACTGCATCCCTTGGAGATGACAGGGCAGAGAGGCTGGTGGGGCTGGGACCATCCCCACTGCGTCTGGGCACCCTGTTGTGGCCAGGGAGGTCCCATCCTGAGCATGGAGAGGACAAAGGTTTTGTGCCTGGAAAGCTCTGCTCTGGCCTGAAATCCTTCCCACAGCTCTGGGGAAAAACGGAGTCGTTAACTCTCTGTTACTGTGGGAAGTTTATTCATCTTGGTCATTTCTAATGCATCTTTTATTATCTCATAAATAGATTTATCCCCCCACCTCCCCCCACTCCGATCATCATAATACTGAGAATATACGTTTGGGATTATGTCCACAATTTGGATGTCATTTTTATGCTTGTTCTTTAGACAGACCTGATCAGTAGCATTATATGAGATAGACTATCATTTGTGTGGTGAAATAGCACTATAATTTTAGATGCTAATACTGTTAGATGTTTATATTTTAATGCAAGTGTCCTGTAATACCCCCTCCTTCGTGGCAAGAGCTAGGCTCAGAAGATGCCCCTCTCTCCCCTTCCCAGGAGGTTTCAGTGGATAGCATCTGATTGCATATGCGCTTTGATTTTCAGTGATACTGGAAGCTTTTTGTTCTATTATTCACTGTAGGTCTGTGTTGTCTGTGCTTATTATGTGCCATCAGAAGGTACCTGGGAGTCTGCAGCCTTCCCAGCCACTCCTATTGTACAAACACATCAATAAATAAGTGGTGTCTGAATTTAGCTGTGCGCTCATAACTGTTGGCAGAGCCCTGTCATTTTTTCAGGTCATCTAGCACTGAAGTTGAAATAGTTTTGCAGTTGCATCCTTCTCTTCAGGAGACAACCAAAGAAGTGGCTCTTAGATTTCTATTTCATTTTATTTATCCCTCCAAGACCAAGGACATGACTTCAAAATCAAAACAAAAGGATATTTTGAGCGCAGGCCATTAGTTTCCCGTGCAGTGGGTCAGTAGCAATGACTGAGGATGCTCCTGTCTCCGTATTTGAAGAAACCCTCCTTTGAAACATGGGAAGGCTCGTGCCTCTGGGACCTCATTTCTCAGGTAGAAAACAGCAGCACTTTATTATCAGCAATTGCCAGGGTGGAGATGAGAGCCCTTTCCAGTCCTTTTCCCCGGGTGCTTTTAAAGATGCCTTTCCCTGCTGCCAC
This sequence comes from Calidris pugnax, assembly GCF_001431845.1. NCBI lineage: Eukaryota > Metazoa > Chordata > Aves > Charadriiformes > Scolopacidae > Calidris > Calidris pugnax. The sequence goes on from NW_015090898.1 coordinate 2,610,870, forward strand.
TGATGAGTTTTACGTCTCATCTGATGCTTCACTAACACCTGGCACCAACCTGATATTTACTCAGAGTGAAAGCCATTCCTTTATTTCCTAATTACAGTTTTGGTTTCTCCCTGAGAAATACCACCATAGTTTTTAGACTCTGCCTACTTTACATAAATTACAGCCAGAGGGGGTGTTCTCCTTGGAAATAAAGGCAATGTAGACTTCTTTTTTTTTTTTTTTTTTTTTTTTTTTTTTTTTTTTTTTTCCCTAATCTTGGTCAGCGTTTCTTGACCAACAGCCTCTTGCAGTTACTCCCACCCGTGGCTGCCCAGCTGTAGGGATGCCCCCCAAGCCCCCCAGCTGCCCCCCAGCTGGGCAGAGGGATTGCTCAGCCAGGCACCTTTCTAGCAACCACCAGGCACAGGACGCTGTCTGTAAACTTGGAATAAACCAGGCAGCCCATTAGGTGGCTGTATTTAAAGTGCATTTGCAAATAAAATAAATTAAAAATACAATAACAGGCAATAGGAAAAAGTTCTTCACTGAAAAGGTTGACAAGCATTGGAAGAGGCTGCCCAGGGAAGTGCAAAAGTTGTCAAGCATTGGAAGAGGCTGCCCAGCGAAGCGGGGGAGTCACCACCCCTGGAGGGATTTAAAAGACGTGGAGATGTGTCACTGGGGGACATGGGTTAGTGGTGGACTTGGCAGTGTTGGGTTTACAGTTGGACTCCATGATCTTAAAGGTCTTTTCCAACCTAAACAATTTTCCGATCCTATAATTTCATTGCATTTAAGATGAACAGTATTGTGAATAGCACTTATTTGGAATTAAAATTAAATTAAAGCGTCTCCTGTGTCTCTGGTGCTGCTCTCCTGGCGCATCAACAAGAGGGACTCGCTGCAGTCCTGGTGATGGATGGAAGGTCCGAGCAATGAATCCAACTCGCATGTTTATATGACATCCATAAATGGGAGAAATAAATTGCAATCAGCAGGCTGCAGATCTGGATGGAGAAGCTAATCTTTGTGCTAAATTACGAGACTTATGCTTTAATGATTTTTATTGGTGTTTTGTGGTGCTGCTGTTTATTATAGTTAAGTACTTTGGATGGTGCAGCGATGAAGAGCAGTCGATGAAATCAGCCAGGTTAATGAGACTGAGATACAGTCCCAACGCAGTGATGGAGAGGAACAGGAATATGACTAGTTTGTTTCTGTCCTCTCCTCTCCCTTTTCTTAGATCCTGTGGTTCTTCTCACTCTTTGTATATTCAAATGTGCATATTTTCAGAAATACAACCACATCTTGAGGATATCTTATCCCTTCAACACACCAGGAATACCCGTCTAAAATCAGATGTGACAGGGTCACATCCCATGGAGGGGTGCAATCAGCTTATTTGCTCTTTCCAAGGCATTAGCATGACTTTAGTAAGGGTTTGTTCTCTTGCACTGACAAAAGCACTATCTGGAAGAGTTTTCAGCCAGGTTTTGTTGCAGTTCCTGGCTTTTCTTGTTCCCTGAAGCGAGGTTTCCCTCCCCGCTGCCCCTTTCCCCAGCGATGCTCCGAGCTCCCCGACGTTGCTCCTTCTGTCCGGTGGGTGGTGAGATGTCATCTCCGTGGAGCTCCTTCTTTCCGTTGCAAAGCCAGGAGGAATTACTTTCAAAGACAACAAAGGTTTTTGTTTAGCCCTTTTGCCGGGGCAGCTGGAGTGGTTTCCTGCCTGCGCCGTTCCCTCTGCTGCTGTTTCCAGGTCTCTCCAGCAGCTTCAGCCGAGCATCTCCTGCCTCTTTGCTCCTCCTGCACCAGAGTTACTTTCTCCACATCCCTCCCCCACCCAATTCTCACAACTTTAAAAAGCTCCAGCTTTCTGCAGGCTTCTGATTTTTGCAGAGCCTTGCCTTGTTTTTCAAGGCAATTCCTTCTGACTCGTTCAACCTCTGGTGTAGCTGCGGAAAAGATGCATCTGGGGAACAGTTTCATGGAAAAATGCTTAAGTGACTTGATTTACATCGTAGCCTGCCCCTTAAAACGAGATTAAAGACCTAGTAATATCCTACAAAGTGCTGAACAGACAGAAGGTAGTAAATGAGCATAGCCTTGATTAGATTGGAACCAACAATCTTGAAGTAAAAGTTTGAGGCATAAAACTGTTAAGCAGCCTATCTACCATCTGGTTTGCTCGAATGTAGCCGTGTGTATGCTTCATATTTGCTTTATTATTTGAAGATATTGATTTTAGTGGAATAATCATACTAAGCAATTTGTTTTAATATACCGCTTTTATTAACACTATGTTATAGTTGCAACTACCATGCATCTTTTTTTTTTTTTAAAGATTTCAAAAAGCTTTTTAAAAATATAATATATGATCTACGGATCAAAAGCCTGATATTCTTGGGGTTTTTCAGCTCTCTGTCTCCCAGGAATGACTCTGCTGAGTGTGAATGAATAAGCAGTAGCTGTGCAAGGGGTTAATAAATAGCAAAGCACCCACTAAATGCAATCGCAAGGATTATAAAGATGCAAGACTTTGCACGAGTTAAAAAAAAAAAAAATATATTTGGTCTTTAATTCTAAGAACGGTATTTAAAGAAGACTTAGAAAAAAGAATACAAGCATCTAGATAAATAGTGGTGTAGAAAGACAGCGTTCTTTCAGATATGATCCATGCAGGGATGGTTCTTCGGGGGTGAGTGGTTTTTCCAGGGCTGGAGAGGCAGATGGCCTGGGAGCAGCTGGGAGGTAGGAATTGAGGCAGGAATCTCTCCAGAACGGCCTCGAAATGACACTTCGATAGGACTCTCAGGATGTAGTTTCTGAACCACTTATAAAGGAAGCATTTCCTGCCCCAAGAGTTACAATATAAATACAATAATGTGCAAAACCAAACACAGTAGAACAAATAGCTGACAAGTTCTTAAGGAAATCGCGATAAGGCTGATAACACTCGGGAAGCTTTTGAGATCTTTGCCCTTTCTTAGATGAATCACAACCAGGTCGTTCCTCAGGAGGTGTCTGCTCAGAGAGAGAGCTTGTGTCCTGTGTTACCAGGGGACAGGACTCCCCTCGCTCAGGATTTGGGCCCCCTACCATAAAAAAGACATTGAGGTGCTGGAGCGGGTCCAGAGAAGGGCGACAAAGCTGGTGAGGGGTCTGGAGAATAAGTCTGATGAGGAGAGGCTGAGGGAACTGGGGGTGTTCAGCCTGGAGAAGAGGAGGCTGAGGGGAGACCTTATTGCTCTCTACAACTCCCTGAAAGGAGGGTGTAGAGAGGTGGGGGTCGGTCTCTTCTCTCAAGCTGGATATTAGGAAAAATTTTTTCACCGAAAGGGTTCTCAGCCACTGGACTGGGCTGCCCAGGGAGGTGGTTGGGGCACCATCCCTGGTGGTGTTCAAAAGACGGGTTGATGTAGTGCTGGGAGGTCTGGTTTAGTGATGATGCTCCTTATCTGTTGTGTGGGTGTCTATTTTTGTCAGTCAGGTTGATGGTTGGACAAGATGATCTTTAAGGTCCCTTCCAACTTAGAAGATTCTGTGATTCTGTGATTTGGTACCGTGAGGCACCAAAGGAGATGTCGTCCCAGCAGCATCTTAGAAGCTTTACCAGGAGAAATCACTCGAGTTTCACTCAAATATAATTTCATTTCCAGCATCACACTCTGCTCTGCCTCCCCTGCCCCGTACGGGCAGAGGGATGCTCATCCTGCTCCCCAGAGCTGGATCTCCCACAGCGGATCCGCGGAGCCCTGAGGGAGAGAGGGGCTGTGATTTCCAGCGAGTGCTGCTCTGTCTGGGAGCTGGTGTGGTTTGGTTACTACGTTGGGACACATAGCTTTTGGCTTTTGGGGTCTCGCCGTGGTGTGGTGTTGCTCCAGGCGCCTCCACGCACCTCTGTTCTCGCCCGAGAGGTGGGAATGCTGAAAAGCAGGAACATAAGAGGTTCCACTCAAATATGAGGAGAAACTTCTTCACGGTGAGGGTGACAGAGCCCTGGAACAGGCTGCCCAGGGAGGGTGTGGAGTCCCCTTCCTTGGAGATTTTCAAGACCCGCCTGGATGCTCCTGAGTAACATGCTCTGACAAGCTCTAGGCAATCCTGCTTCAGCAGGGGAGTTGGACTAGATGATCTCTGTGGTCCCTTCCAACTCTAAAATTCAGTGAAATTCAGTGAAAATATTCCCTCGTTTCCCATTGCAGTGGGAAAGTCACTAAAATGCTTGGAAACTCGTGAGCGGCAACAGATAGGTGAGCGTAAGGTTTGATTTATTTGATGGGTTTTTGTATAGAAACAGTAAGGTTGCACATCCTCCGGGGCAGCAGCGCTGGTGTCTGGGGAGGATGGTGACAATCCAATTATTTCATCTGTCCAAAATAGCAACTTTTAAGAGGTGGGGAAATGACTACACCAAAACTATTGTATGCCATCTGCCTGCTAAAATACTTATAGAAAACATGTTTCCTGGCATATAACTTCCTAGCCATATGTCTCTTGCATCATTCACAATTAAATTAAATTACCCTTAAATACTTGGAAAAATTCCCAGTCTATGTGAACAAGCCTTCATCACCGTGCGGTTTGAAATTTGGACACTTGATCCTGTAAATGTTTAGTTGAAATTGGCTCAGCCGTCGTTAACCTTGTGCAACTGATAGGGGCTGCTTCAAAATAACTCAAGTGCATGTTTCTTATTTTGGGCCTTAAATTTTTAACTATGAAAATTTGTTAGGAGTCTGAAAGGGGGGAAATAATTCTCCGGTATTTGTTTGCAACGTGCTCGAGTGACTTTAAACAGAGGTTTAGATGGAGAGTCGTATCAATGAGAAAAGGTGTTATCTTCTGCTTGTTGAATAAAGAGGCGGAAATAACTGAAGAGCTTGGATACAGCTGGATAGCTGGAATATTTGGAATAAGCCTGGAGGTGTGTGCACACACACACACTCCCCCAAAGAGCGTGGCAACTCCCAGCAGCTCTGAAGCCTGATTGGGAATGGGCTTTGAGGAATTAAGCTTGACCTGCTCCTGGTCTCCTAAGATCCTCTGAAGACAGTGCTTTCATTAAAGAATACTCTTAATAAGTAGCTGATTTTTTTGTTTCTCTGGTTCCTCGTTTGAGGATACGTTAGATTTACCATGGTGAGCTGAGTCACTACCCTAAGAGGAGTTTGAAGGCATGGTCTGACATCCACGGTGGACATAAATATTAATGAAACCCAACATCTCTGACACAGGGGATGTCGTTTAAATGCAGCCCGACTTCCACTGGAAACCAAACCCGGGAGCTTCCCGTGCTGGGTGTCGGGCAGACCCGCTCAGTGCCTATTTTTAGTCCAGTTCACTATTTTTAGCGATATGTTAGATTTACCATGGTGAGCTGAGTCACTACCCTAAGAGGAGTTTGAAGGCATGGTCTGACATCCACGGTGGACATAAATATTAATGAAACCCAACATCTCTGACACAGGGGATGTCGTTTAAATGCAGCCCGACTTCCACTGGAAACCAAACCCGGGAGCTTCCCGTGCTGGGTGTCGGGCAGACCCGCTCAGTGCCTATTTTTAGTCCAGTTCACTATTTTTAGCCTGGTTTTGAAAGGTGAAATAGAGCCGGCAGCCAACCCCGGATGATCCTCTTGGTTTCTTTCATTCAGGAGAGTGGGGCCGGGCTGGAGGAGAATGGCAGGAAACCCGGCGGGGTGGAGGGGAGCCCCCAGGGTGGGTGAGGGCTCAGGGGGGGCCATGGGGTGGGATTGGGGGGCTGGGGGGAGCGGGGGGACCGGCCACCAACAGGGAGCCACCCTGGGGTTGTGGTCCGGAGCTCCCCCACAACTTCCCTGCAAACAAAGGGCTCAGCATGAGCTGGTTTGTTTTATTCTTTTCTTACATTACACTTATTTTTAGTATGAAAATAAAAAATTTCTCTGCATTTCTAAGGCTTTTGCCTTCTCTGCACCAGAGCCATCCTGAGCCCGACCCTGGAGCTCGGCAGCTTTTCTTGATGCTTTTCAGTGTGATGGGATGTTGGTGCTCACCAGATGGGCTGCTGTCTTCCCAGGGGCTGATACTTTGAAATTTCAACTTTTGATTTTTAGTTGTGCTATTCAAGCCAAATTCTCACTTTAACAGAAAAAAAAAAAAAAAAAAAAACCAACAAAAAAACCAACACAAACATATCTGTTATTTAAATAGGACCTTTGTCTCACTCCACTTTTCTCATTTCATCTTTTGAATAAGTTTTCTAAACTGATGTGCCCTCAAATCTGTTCCCTGTACCGAGTCATGCATTTTCCTCTGTGTGTGTGTGTTTGAGAGGGGGAAAAAGAGAAAACTCTTGGTGAGAGCTACTGGTGGCAGCCAGGCTGGTCCACGTTCAGGTTTTATAACCTGGGATATTACTAATACTGGGATATTTTGGCCATTACTAGAGCTGTGGAGCTCTGTCATTCAGTCATAGATTACTGAAATAATAGAAATCTTTATATAGATGTTGGAGCACATTTCTGAGCTACAGATGTTTCCTTCCAAGAGATATTTTCCTGTCAGACAATCGCAGGCTGCTAAACATCATCTCGTCCAAGCCCTGTCCTGTGCTAAAAACAAAAGCTACTGGAATTTTGTCGTACTGGAAATCTATTTGGGGATTTCTTTGTGCCTAATACTACCCTATCTTTCTTTCTGCCTTTCAGTCCTTTCGCTGAGTGCAGCCATATGACTGTAGAGGGTAATGGGGGCATTCACATCAAGATACTACATCAAGCAAGTGCTTCGTTGTCCTTCCTTCCATAGCTACTTTTCTGGCCACCTCACTTTTGATTTCCTGTTAGCAATGACTCCTTCAGTGATTGCATCATTTAGCAGTAAAAGGAAAGGATGAATCGAGACTTAACCAGAGTTTAGTTTCCTAAATGATCATATCTCTTTTTTTTTTGTTTTCCTCAAAGACATTTCTGCTGTCTTTGGTGTCCTCAGACACAAAAAAAAACCCCAAGAAATGGAAACATCAGACTATTTTAAATTAAAAAAAGAAAGGAAATTACATTTTTTTAAATTATTATTTTTTAAAATCAATTATTTTGGAGATACTCATCTCTCTTCAGGCCTCATTAGGCTGTATTCACTCAGCCCCATTCACTCCTTGCTGCAGAGCATCCCTCATCCTGCTGGTTCCAGACCCAGTCCCCCCCACACCTCTGGTGTGGCCACAGGAACTGGAGAGCCCCGACCAACCATTTCCACTTGGTCAGGTCCAGCCTGGTAATAAAACTGAAGTCAGTATTTCTACACTGTTCTTAATGCTTCTATGATGCGTTATTAATGGAAATGAGCTCCAGGAAGTTATTTATTAGTCTCGAGTCCCTCTTCTGCTCCAGGTTTTATGCAGAAATTTTTGCCTGTGGGTTTTGGTCTCCCCCAGACCTTCTCCAAACCATTGCACTCGTTGCTCGCTGCTTGACCAAAGTCAATTTAGTGAAGCTAATGGAGTTACTTCTCTTCAGGTCAGTGATGATTTCACATCCTTGAGTTCCTTGCTTAATTTGCTGAGAAAATTTCTGCTTCTGAAGTCCTTTTTCAGAGTTTCCCCTCCGTTCCACAGCTCTGGCCACAGCCAGGCCCTGGGATCGTGCATGGGACTTGCTGGCGGTGGCCGGACCTGGGGCTTCTCCACTTCTCTGCTCCCATCAGATGGTGTTTACATTGCTTTGAGGGAAGTTTAGCAGCAGGCTCCACTGTAATCCTTCCTTCCAGCTGGAGCACGCTGGATCCCTGCCTTCGCTGTAACGGGGAAGGAAGGGGCTCTCAGGAAAGAGTTAAGCCCGGCGAGGCTTTGGGCTCCTTTGCTGGGGAGAGGGTTGTTCTTTTGTTTGTTTTGAAGCCCTGGCAGGAAAGCGGGGAGGAGAAAATTACCTAAGTGATAGTGAGGTTGCCACGAACTATATAAAACTCCGAAATCGAATCGGAGAAACTCCACCTCGCAGTCTTGAGCCATAAGCACAACCCCTGAAGAGAAGCCCACCCCACCACCGAGTCATCTCAAAGGCTTGAACCGAACCCAAGCTCCATGAGCTCAGAGCTGCTGCAGGACTGAGAGCCCACGAGCTGTCCCAGCCGGAGCCAGTTTCCGTGGGAGCTGCGAGCAGGAATGCTGTTCCTGGGAAGTTTAAAAATAATGAAGTGGAGGCAGCTTTTCTGGGTTGCTTTCTGCGTGGTGGAGTTGCCTGGTGAGTATCAACTGCGGCGAATACCAGCAACGCCAGGCGAGTACGTGGGGCAACTTCTTTACAACTCCTGAAACTGCAGCTTTGGGGCTGGGGGGGGAGGCATTTTAAGGAATTTTTAGTGGAAACTGCAATTTCACAGAGCAGGGAGGTTTTACAGACCAAGCCCTGGGTCTGGCATCCTGGCCAACGTGCTCACGGTGATGCTCTGGGAACGGAAAACGCTGCCGGGTGGAAAAAAATAAAAGAAAAGGAGGGGAATGAAGGTGTAAGAGGTCCCTGAGGTCTCACAGATAACACCCGGGATGCAAAAGCAGCTGGAGGAGCCGGAGAGGGCAGCCACAGTTCAAGTCCTTTCTCAGTCTGTGCTGCTGTAAATTAGCCTTACTTTTGTTTTGTGGCAGGAACTAAACATTTTTCTGAAAATCAAACGAATCGCCATAAATATTAAAATCTCCTATTCCAGCTCTTCAAATATTCATCATGTGAGAAAGTGAGTAATAACGTGGAGATTTTTTTTCTCCAGGTAGTACTTTTTAAAGGGTTATATTTTAAGGGAAATAGTATCATTTTTGTCCCAAACCCAACAAGCATGAAGTAATAAAAAAGAAGGGATGTTAAAAAAAAAAAAAAAAAGAAAAGTGGAGCAGCAGTCTGTGTGTGCTGCATCGTGTGCTGGGCCAGGAGCCAAGAACCTGCGGGTGTCTCCTCAAAAGTAATTTTTCCTGACTCACATGGATGTGAGCGACTAGAGCTTTGGGAGGGATTTTTGCTGTATTTTGTTCTGCCTTTCCACGGTGCTGCTTTCATGTTCTCTTTGGTGCCGAGGTGCGTTGCTCACCCCAGCCGTTGTGCCTGACCCTCCAGTCTACGTTAATTTTGCAGGAAGGGAAAAAAAAGAAAAAAACAACCCAAAAAGCTTCTCAAGTAAAACTCAGGTCTGTCTGGTTGGGCTGGAGGGAGCAGCGAGGGAGGGTGTAAGACAAAAGTGTTTACCTGAAACACGAGTCCTGGGTTCCCTGTAGAACAAAGCAAAAGTGATACAAAAGTGATAAAAAGCTTTGCTTTTGTAAAGACAAAGCTACTGGGGGTTTAATGCTGGAAAATGACATTTTTTTCTGCCAATGCTCTGTGTTTCTGCAAAATATTCCGGGGCTTCTGCCGGCACAGCCAATGCTCTGTGTTTCTGCAAAATATTCCGGGGCTTTGTTGGGAGCAGGGGAGGTTTATTCCTGTTTAATGTGGCTGCTGCGCGGAGCAGGGAAAATCTGGGGAGCTCATCCCTGGGGGTCTGTGTGCTCCTCGCCTCCTTGGGGAGTCCGAGTGGATTAATTCCCAATGGAAATCCTGATTCCGGGGATTTGTGCTCAGGTTGGCTCCTGGCAGCGTGGCCAAGGGTGAGATTCCGTCTCCCTAGGACAGTTTCAGCTAAAACCATGTGTTTTGCAGGAGAAAACCCCAGTCCCACACTGGGCCAGGTGTCACCTCTACAAGTGCCACGTGTGGCCACGGCATCAGGGGGATGGGGGACAGGTACCAAATATCTGCTGTCGGACCCCAGAGCAATGAGTGGCCCCGTCCAGCCTCATGGGGAGCGAATGGCACATGAAATGCTCCCTTTTGGGCTTTGTCCCATCCTTTGGGGACATCCTTTGGGATGAGGGTGACAGAGGTTTGGGTCCATCCCTGCTCCCCAGAGCAGGGTGATGTTTTGGGGCCACTCAAGAACCCCCTGCAAACAGCTCCTGGTGCCAAAACTGGGTATTGATAAACCACGTGGAGAGGTGTCCTGGGCTTGTCTCAAAACTTGAAGGAGAGAGTATATTCTATTTGAACCCATTACAAATACTTCCTTTTTTTTTTTACTCTTTTATTTTTTTACGTCTTATTTATTAATCTCTGCCAAACTTGATTCTTTTAAAAAAAATCTTTTCTCTTGTCATTTTAAGGCATCCTTTCTTGTTCCTTTTTGCAAGATCCAGAAAAACCTCTAAAAATCAGGGAAGGAAAAAGGAGCTTTTAAAAATCCCAGCCACTTGATTTTGAAGTCCTTTAGCGGACTGCGAATCGTAAGAGCACAAACCAGGAGAACCTCAGTGCCAGGGAAGGTGCCAGGCTCTGAACACCCCCAGGTGTTGCAGAGACCCCCCCCAAACCCAGGGTGACCCTCGGAGCCAGGGTTGGTGTGGGGGGCTCCCCGCATCCCCCTGCCCGGGGAGCCCTGCGTGACTGCGGCCCCACACCCATATCCTGCCTGGGAGGAGGAAAAGGGGGAGGGAAGGGATTTCTTTTTTTTTTTTTTTTTTTTTTTTATCAGCTATTTCCAGAGGGAAGAGGGCTCCACCCGCTTGAATTCCTGCCACATGGCTGGGCTCGGTGAGGCTGGGAAGGCTGAGTAATGCAGGCTGGAGCCTTCCGAGCTGCTCCGGCTCCGTGTCCTTCAGCTCCTCATCCTCCTCTTCTGTGGCTGATGGACCCCACGGTGCCTCTCACCTGCAGCTTTGCCAGAGCTCAGCCTGGCAGGTTCTGGAGCCTTGGCTGAACCTGGAAAAAGTCTATGTTAAACACAAGAAAAATTGGAGTGACTTTCCTGGCATGGGGTTCCCATGTCAGAGCATTGAAGTAGGCACCCAGTTAGCAAAGGTTTATCAGGAGATAAATCACTGCCTGGGAACCCATGTGGGTTGTATCTTCCACCTCGTAGGGATGGAGGTGCAGGGAGAAACCCCCCACCGCCCATCCCCATTTAATTTTGCCACCGGCACAGAGTAGGGCACAAATTACTGAGAGTTTTCCCCCATTTCCTGAGTCTTTGCCTCTGCGGGTGGTCCTGGTTCAGTGTTTGGGGCTGAGTGTTGGACGACTTCAACATTTATATTGCTGCTTGGTTTAATTTGATTTGAACTGAGATACTTCCCAAGCCCCACTGTGAAAATATCTTTAAAAATCAGAGGCATTTACATTTTAAAAGCCAGAGAGGTGAATATGACAGGTACCATGAAGTAGAGTTTTCTTTCACATATCCACAAGCTTCTCCTCCTGCATGTGCTAGTGCTACCAGGTGAAGATTTCTCCAAGGTTAATAAATGGCTTGGCTTAAACTCTCATACCCTTAATGCTAACAAATTGACAGAGTTTAGCAAAGCCAGTAAAAATGTATGGTGCAATAAATGACTCGCTTTAGCTGAGCACCATGTGGATTATCCAGCTCACATCTGGATCATTATTTATCTCACGAGTCCTAAGCTTTCAAAAAACTTAGCCATGTTTTCTATAAAAGTGCCTGCACACGCTACAATAATGGGAAGAAAAAAAAGTGAAATACTATGTGACAAATCTTCTAGCAAATTACACTAAGCAATAATCCAGGCTTCAATTTATGATATTCAGTGGTGAAAAGACTTTGATTAGAAATACCTCTGGTGCTTTACAAACATCTGGAATAGTTCAAAGGTGCTTGGGTGGCTGTGGCACTTGGGGAGGTCAAGTCCAGGCGCTGCATTGTTCTAGTGATGTAAAGTTTCCTGCTAACGTCCATGCAAACACAAAGCTGGATGCAAAGCCTGGATTTAACTTTGTGCTACTCATTTTTCTGGGCACGCAGTCATGCCTCCTGCTTTTGATTTGTTAAAATTCATCAGAAAAAAAAAAAAATTGGTGATTTAACCGGTTGGAACTGAATTGTCTTGGAGAGAACAAACTTCTCCCTTCAATAAAAGCAGTGCCAGAACCTAAATCCCAGCTCCAGACACCTGCACCGAGCCCTCGGCAGGGCCCCCCGCCTCCCCCAGTGCTCCCACACCCGGAGCAGCTGTGGGATGGATGGGATGGGATGGGACAGGATGGAAGGGATGGGATGGAAGGGATGGGATGGATGGGATGGGATGGATGGGACAGGATGGAAGGGATGGGATGGGTCAGGATGGAAGGGATGAGGATGAATGGGATGGGACAGGATGGATTGGATGGGATTGGGATGGATGGGATGGGATGGGATGGGATGGGATGAGCCACTGCCCTGACACCGGTGCCAGGCAGCTAATCAGGACCTGTCAGTGGCTGCTGCATCACAAGGGGTTGTTTAGAAGGATGAAGTAACTCTTCTTGGAGCTTGAGCTCCCCTGGGCAGAAATACAAATGAAACAACGTATTTTGTACGATTTTCTCCTTAGTATCTGGATAAGAATCTTAAACAGCAACAGCCCTGGAGTAGACACTGAAGCTGTTTGTTAAAAGTGGAAATAGATCTTAAGAATAGGAAAGAAAGGGGAAGAAATGCATTTTCACTGACTCATATAGTTCATTTCAGAAGGAAAAGCTGGAAGTGTCATCTTTGTAACATATCAGGAAGCAATATATAAACTTTAAGTTAGAACAGCAAACCATTCTCCAAACATTCTGTTTTACCTCCAAAGATGTTTTCGCTCATGAGTCAGAGCTGATCCCGGGCCAATGGGAATGTTTCTATTTACTTTGAGATTGTGCCTGCGACTGCAAATCCAACTTATTTTTCCTGAGGCGCGCGAGTGATCTCTTCCAAGGCCTCAGTCTTTCCTCCAAGGATTAGAAACCCAAACTACTATGAAACGCAGCTTTGTGCAGAGCCTCGTGCATCCCTCGGGAAGGCGGAGGATGGGGCAGGATGGGGGGCAGAAACCAGCCCGTCCTCCTTGCAGGACCCCCCAGTGCCTCTGCGGGGGCTGCACCAGAGCCTGGGACTCGCCCAGCTGAGACCTTCTGTCTCTGAGCTCCTCTCCAGGGCAGCCAGCCATTTTGGGGCAAGAAGAAAGGAAATTTGTCAAAGCAGCTAAACCCCTCCCTGCCCTGCCCTGCCCCGTCCCCAGGGACCCTCAGGGACAGACAGGGGTGGGGTGGGGGGGACAGAAGATCCTGACACCTTCCTCTGCCCCCAGGCAATGCATTTGGGAACCCAGTGGAGACCCCCACACCCACGGCCACCAAAGGCAGCAGCAGCAGCGTGGCAGCCACCTGGGCCATGGAAGCCACCAGCAGTGCCAAGCCAACGCCAAAGACATCTGGTAATTGCTCCCCTCGTGATTTGCATTTGCATTAATAACCAGATTTTTCAAGTGCACAGTTTGCCCTAAGAAACCGCGTAGTTGATGCATGGGTTGCGCTCTCAAAAAAGAGCCCGAGTCTGGTCAAAAGCTCTAATCCTGCCCAGAAAATCCCACCTGGGGCAGCCTGATGCCCCTTTTAGACCCATCCTTTCCCAAGAGATGATGGGACAAAATGGCTCATTAATCTTTTATCTCACAGTACCCACTCTCTGCTCAGCAAACGGCACCCATCAGAGGTCTGCCAGCCCTTCGGGTGAGCTCCGAAGCAGGGAACCTTGCACAGATGTACTTTTCTTCTGCTCGATTTTGGAGACTGGGGGTCCAGGGGGAGAGGAGGGCGATGCTGGGGGGGTCGGGCAGTGGCATCCTTGCTGTGGTGCCGCGTGTGCCCAGGAAATTAGCCCATTGTAAACAGATTATGAAGCACGTGTAACAATTAAGCAACTGAAGCAAGTCTAATGCGCGTTTTTACACAGCCCTGAACACGTTCTGGTAGCCCTGGCTATGACAAATCAATATTGTACTTCAGTCAGCGCAATGCCACGCACTGATTGTAGAGGACTTAAGCTTTCTCCTGTCTCCTTTTCATTGCATCTCTTCCAAACCCAAGCTGCAGTTGGGTCCCTGGCAGCCAGTCCCACCTCCCCGGGGCTCAGCAGCGAGCAGTCCAGCCCCCAGCCCAGCCGAGCCCCCACGCAGCCCCTGGGCACCCCCTCGGAGCCAGACCACATCAGCCAAGGGGTCCTCTCAACCGAGAGCCCCACGCCACGACCCAGCACGGCGGCAGAAACCCCTGGCTCCACGTCAGCTCTGATGAGCTCCTCTGCCACCTCCGAGCATCCTCACGTCGCCGTTGCCACCACGCCGCTGCCCACAGGCAGGGACAGCCCGAAGGTGAGGATGGGGCTGGGACCACGAGGAGGCTGGATTTGTCTCACACTTCCCCAGCGATTCATGGGGTTTTTTTCATGTGGTTTTTTTTTTTTTTTTTTCCCCCTTCCAGCCCATCATCACGTGCCACAATGTCAAAGAACTGAGTGACACTGGAGCCATCTGCTTGCAGCTCAACGAGTCCATCACTTGCGTGAGTTGTAGCCCGGGGCAGATGTGTGTTTCTGAGTCGGGGGGGGACATGCAGGAGGAGGGGGGCTGCCAGCAAACAGCCAAGGACAGGTTCCTGCAGCACCCTCAGCCTTGCAGTGATGGGGTCACCCATTGTACCTGGAGGGGGTCGGTTTGTGGTGGGATCTCAGACGGTTATCCCGGGGCACAGCATCTGAGCTTTGCCAAACTGATGGTGGTGGAGCCCAAAGGGATGATCACACCAGTCCCAGAAGGTCCCAAAGGGATGATCACACCAGCCCCAGAAGGTCCCAAAGGGATGTTCACACCAGTCCCAGGAGGGTCCCACACCAGTACCGGGGGAAATGCGACCTTCTGGTTGCATAAAACCTCCTTTTTCATGATTAAGCTCTGGGGTCAGTTTAGCTTCTCAAGGCTCTCCCACCATGTTTAACAGGAAATTGCCTTTGTTCTTCTTCTTCCTCTTCCCTGTTGGGAAGGTGAGCGCCTTTTTAGTCTTGCCAACTGCCCTAGGAAAGGAATCAGGGCATCTGAATGAGCACAGGCTGATCAGTGTCCCCATCTGCACCGACTCCTAAGGGAATCCCAGCCTCTCCTTAACTACCCTTGGCCTCCTGCACCAAAAAATGCAGCATTTATTAAAAGCAGGAGAGGGTTTGGCTGAGACGCTGCTGTGGGTGGGGGGAGAGAAACCTTTCATGCAGGAGGTACAGCCTGCAGCAGAGGCCAGAGGGGTTGGAGCTTGTGGGACAGGAGGTTTGGTGGTACCCTGGGTATAGGAGCATAGATATATATTATTTCTAATATGTATATATCTATATAAAAAAAAATATATAAAAATATATTTCTATATAAATATATATGATCTTTGAGGTCCCTTCCAACCCTAACCATTCTATGATTCTATGATTCTATGATATATATAAATAGACATATAATATATATTATACATAATAAACATATAATATATATAAGAAAATATACCTATATCTATAAATACAGATATATATGACATTAATTTTCCTTCAGCCATACTGCCACCGCCCAGGCTGAGTGGATTCTAACTTGGCTTCTCTCTGCAAAGGGGCGATCAAACGGCCTTGAGACTTGCTCCCGGTTCCAGGGTCCTCTCTTTAGCAGGAATTCCTATGGGAAATTCCTCCGGGAGCGGGTGATCCCGATCACAGATGCCATCTAGTGGGCATCGGCCCTTCCTGGGCACGGGGTTTATGCACACACTGTGTACCTGCACATAGATAAATGGGTGCATATATAATATATATGTATATAAAAATATATATATCATAGAATCATAGAATCATAGAATTGCCCAGGCTGGAAGGGACCTCCAAAGGCCATCTAGTCCGACCCCCCCGCAGTCAGCAGGGACACCCCCAACTAGACCAGGTTGCCCAGGGCCTCGTCGAGCCTCTCCTTGAATATCTCCAGGGAAGGGGCCTCAACCACCTCCCTGGGCAACCTGTTCCAGTGCTCCACCACCCTCACAGTGAAGAACCCTCTCCTCATCTCCAGTCTAAATCTGTTCCCCTCCAGCTTGAAGCCATTGCCCCTCGTCCTGTCACTGCAGGCCTTTGGAAACAGGTTCTCCCCAGCCTTCCTGTAGGCTCCCTTCAGGTACTGGAAGGCCGCTATTAGGTCTCCCCGGAGCCTCCTCTTCTCCAGGCTGAACAACCCCAGCTCCCTCAGCCTGTCCTCGTAGCAGAGGTGCTCCATCCCCCTGATCATCCTTGTGGCCCTCCTCTGGACCCTCTCCATCAGGTCTATATCCTTCTTATATTGAGGGCTCATATATATATGGATATATATGCATATATAATATATATAAAATATATACAGAATATTCTAAGGAGGCGTATCTACTTGCACAGACTCTTAACCCTCCCTCCATGTGAAACGAGCCAAAGGGCCCCGTTTCCAGCCGTGTTTTTCTGGGATCTCTGGCCCCGTAGCATCTCTCCCCTGCATCCTCCTCCCCTAATCATCCAGTGGGAAAACCCAGCCCCGGCCCCGCAGCCGCTTGGACCTGGGAAGCAGATAAGAGCCTCTGCCAGGGGAGCAGATAGGAGGGACCGTGCCTCATCCCGCTTTCCTGCTGGCCTTTCCCAAAGCCAATGAGCAATACCCTTGGCTCCCGGCGCCGCTAATTGCGAAGGGAAATTCTGACACTCCGATGAGTTCTTTCCACAGCAGAGAAAGGAAAATACACACTCGGGTCTCTTGTTCCATCTTGGCCTTTCTCGCCCCCAAGCCAAGCTCTATAGAAACAGCTGAAAGTGATTTGTTTGTTATTCTCCCATGGATAAGCCTCTGCATTTTTGTGCGCTAAGGGGATGTGGCGATCCCAGCACAATGCTGAGGTAATTCTACGGCAAAGGGAGGACAGCACGGAGCTGCCTGGCTCTGGATGGTGCCAGACGAGAGGGTTTTCTCCTCTTTGGCAGCCCCAGGTCGGTGGGTGCCTCCGGGGAGGGAGAGGAGGGCAGGGGCAGGACATGAGATTCAGCTGGAGCCCGTCTCTGTCTCCCAGGGGTGGGCACGGCCACCGCTCCGACCACGTCCCCCCCAGGCTGGGAGGATGTTGGGGAAGCTGATAACGTCTTTTAGCAACTGTGAGCTCTGTCTCCAGGCCTGACCGTGGCCGAAAATAGACCCAAGGAGAAAGCCTATCCTGTCTGATACAGAAATTGGCCGGCAGGAGGGAAAGGCAGCAGCTCCTCGCTCCTCTTCCTCTTCCACCCAAGAGTCGGTTCAGCTCTAAAATGTGAGAAATTTGTGGTTTTTTTGCCTAGTCTTTGATCAGCAACCTAGCAAAAACATTGAGGACATTTCCTAAACAGGAAGGCTCAATGCTTCTTTGTTATTTCCCTCCTTTCCCAGCCCCTGCCTGGGACTCTGAAACAATAGGGCTCTTCAGGCGGCTGTTTCAGTCCAAAAATTGGAGAGACTCACCATTACAGTTCAGATCCCAAATTCAGCTTTGTTTAAATGCCTTTTGTGAGAGTTGGTAAAGGTAATTTAATTAAGTTAAGGACACAGGAAACAAGCACCTCCCTTTTCTAGGTGTTGGTACCGGTGCCCAGAGCAGTGATGAGGGGGGGGTGAAGGGCTGACACCCAGCCCAGAGCCCTTTGTCACTTTTCATCCCCTCTGCTCAGCCTCACACAGCACAGAGAAGCCCCCAAAACATGAAGGGTGAAGGCACCAGTAGCATCATCGGATGGAGAATTACCTGGGTTGGTCGGTCCAACGGCTGCTTGTTTGAAAATTTTTGCAGAAACATTTTTTGGAGAGGAAGGGGTCGGAATTATGGAGCGCCATCTGCGAAGGGAGCCCCCACCGCCTGCCCTCCCCCTGCAAGATCCAACTTGCTAAATCCGAGGTGGACCACGACTGCTTGCTCCTCATCCTCGTTGGCCAGAGAGGTCAGTGCAGCCAATTCCTTGGGCTGTCGTGGGTCCCACTGGAGAGTGACCTCCATGTGGGCAGTGGGAGAGGGGGCTGTTTGTGGGGAGAGGCTGTGGGGCACAAACCCTCAGTTACAGCCTGGGAGGAGACATCTCTGCAACTACTGCTCCTTCTTCTGGGGTCTTGCTGGATCCATGGAGCCATGGTGTGGCCTCCAGAGCAGCTCCTTCATGTCCAGCAATGGCCAGGCTCTTCAGAGCTGGCATTAGCCACAGTGGGACCCTCTGTGTAACGTGCCTCTCCTCTCTTAAACCCTGCAGAGCCTGCTACAGACGTGCTCCAGGAGTCTCAGTGGGAAAAGGTAAATTCCTTAAGCAAATTTACCTGCTGAAAACGGGTGGGCTGAGTGGCTGGAGAAAAGGGATTTTTAGAGGGTTGGTTGAGGCTGAGACCTGAACCTGCCTCCACCTCGGGGGCGTTTGCTGAGCGTTGGCACGTGGGATGGTTGGAGCCAACCAGCAGACCTGCAGCGGGGCAGAGGTGCCCCCCAAGAGAATTAATGCAACCACCGAAGGCAGAAACGCTCCAAGTAGTTACTTGAAAATTGGGCAGCGTTTCCTTTAAAAAGGCCTAGATCCCAACAATAATTCTTAGGGTGCAATTGTCACTCTGCTGCTTCAAAGTACCACGCTGACACCGGTTCGTTCTTCCTCCCAACGCTCCAGCCAGGCTGCCATCAGCTTGTAAAGCTGAGCACCAGGTGCTGTAGGAATGGCAGCCAAGGGAGCTGCAGCAGCAGCACATGGAGGTATTATTTCAGCTCAAAAATCTCAGGGCTTGGGCACTCTGGTCCAAGAGAGAACATCTCCCTGTGATGGAGATGAGACCCTGAGGATGTGCGAGCTCACAGGGCCAGGGCAAAGCCCAGGAGGTTGGGGCAGCAGAGCCCAGCCTTGTTTACGTGCAGTTTTAAGCAGGAGGTGAAGAGCAGCATTGTTTCAAGCCCGGTGCCTGTTCAGCAGATGCACATGTTTCCTGTTTGTCAGACTCCCGGCTCTCTTTGGTGTTTTGTTGTTTTGTTTTGTTTTGTTTTTTCCCAGTTTGGAATAAAATCCCTCAAACAAGGGAGAGTGAGGAACCATCAGGACTTCTCTCAGAAGACCTTGATCGCCTTGGTCACATCTGGCCTCCTGCTGGCCTTCCTGGGCTTGGCTGGTTATTTCCTGATGAAGCGGCGGAGCTGGAGCCCCGCGGGAGAGAGACTGGTCAGTGCTTATCGATGGCAGAGCCCCCGGGGGGGCCTGGGGGGGACAGGAGGGGGCTGCTCCGCTCCCCACAGCTCGGTGCCCTCGGCCGATGTCCTCAGGTCCATGGGACGTCGTGACCCAGGGCTGGGTCAGCCTGGGCAAGGAGAAGGGCAGACCCTACAGGGTGATGGGAAAGCTCTCGTGACTTCTAAAATTAAGACTTAACTGATTGCTTCTGGGGGGAAACCGCCCCTTTCTCGCTCGTACTTCTAGGTCTAACACTTCTTTTTGCTCAGCAGTAAGAACTCATCCAGCAAGAGCCCTCCAGAGACCCCGAAACCTTATGAATTTGTCATTAAAAGTGGCACACTTTAACTGCCCATTGGCTGCGTTTGAGTGATGTTTCTGCCTTGTACCGATGCTGTAATAAAGGCTATTTCTCCCCTCACTTAACAAGTGATGGCAATAAAAAATATCAAGAAAGAAAGAGAAAGGAATTTCCTCTTTCCATTTCCCCCTTTCCAGGCAAGCTGACCGCTGAGGACCAGTGACTTTTGGGGAGATGAGCCCTCTGTAAAGTGAGGATGGGCCATGCTTTTCCCCCATCACTGCTCGTGGGCACGTGAGAAGTTGTGTCCTGGGAAGCCACGAGGTTATTTCATTGCCAGGAAGGATGCAGGTGGGAAGGCAGAGGCAGGGACATGGCAGCCAGGGCTCTAGAGCCCTCTGGCTCCGGGTCTCATCTCCTGGATGCCAGCAGCAAGGGAAAGGCAGGATAAACGTGTGGTTGGGAGCTGCCCGGGTAAACCCATGGCAGTGTCAATGCAGTGCCAGGGAGATGTGTCCCACACACCCATCTTGCTGCCATGGACAAGGGTGTCATGATGGGGAGGGGGGGTGAAGCCCAGCAGCCTGTGGTGGGTGCTGGATGCTGCTGAGCAAACGGAGGGGGGGCTACCTGCTCCCAGTTGGGAATAGCCACCCGCATCCCAGGACCCCCAGCACTCATTGCATTGCTGTCAGACACCAGGGAGTTATCGTGGTGGGGGACAGAGGTGGCTCTGTTATTGCTCTGGGTCCTCCAAAGGCATCTACTTCTTACAGCATTAGCCCCACAGCCCATCTTTGCATCTCCAGCCCCACAGCTCTGCAGGCTGACACTGGAGTGCAGTCCTGTGCCTCCGTGGGCACCTTGATGTGAGCTGTGCACCTATTTACAGGCTGAAAGAAAGAAGGATAGGGAAAGAAAAAGAGGCAATTTCCATAAATTTAATTCAATGGTGCTTCTCACTTGGCCAAAGAGGAAAGCAGAGGAGGTCTGTCATGGCCCAGCTTTGCAAACCCGAGGCAGGGTCAGCTCCGAAACCTGGTTCTGACAAAACAACAAAACCTGACGGCTTCTCTTTTCAGGTCCAGGAGGGAAAAAAAAAAAATATGTTATGCAATTCCTGGCAGGTTTTCTTGCTTCATCTTGCCACGGCGTGGTCCAAGCCCTCTGTTCCCCTTCTCGTTGTGGGAGCAGGTTCCCATGGCTGTGGTTGTTTGTCCCTCCTGTCCAGGAAGCGCCGGCAGCCAAGCCCTGCCCGCAATCACAGCCGGTCGCTGTCAGCCCTTTCCCTTCCCTAACTCTGCCTTTGTTATTTATGTACCTGTTTAGGCTGAAGACCCCTATTACACGGAAAACGGTGGCCAGGCAAACACCATGCTGATGATGCCCCAGCAAGAGCAACCCGAGCTGCAGGAGAAGCCAAACCTCAACGGTGGGACTCAGGAGAACGGGACCGGCCAAGCGTCCTCCAAAAACGGCCACTCGGGCAGGCAGCACAGCGCCGACACCCAAATGTGAACCCGGGGGGAGAAACACATCCTCAGCACCCACCCAGAGGGGACAAGGGTGGGTGAGAGTTTTCTATGGACAGTTAGGGAATTGTAGATCTTTTTTTTGTGTGTGTTTTGGGGTTTTTTTTCTAGTATAATTCCTGTGAAGGACTTCAGAATCAGCCTAAAGCACATTACACACCAGAGCTGCCAAAGACCTGCTTCTCTGCCCCCTCCTGTTGACCACACAAGAAACCTCTTCGCAGCTGTTCTCTGCTTTTGTTGTTAGAAGAACGTAATGAGAAATGCAAGTGCCCTTAGCCCTGAACAGCTTTTAAGCAGAGGCAGATTGGAGCTACAGAAGCCTTGAGCCAGACTCCAAAAATTTCTGGTGGCAGTGTGTTAGGCTGATTAAAATAGTTAAATTGGGATTTCAGTGACAAAAACCTCTCAGGTTTCAGATAATTTTGGTTAATGGAGTTGGTTTTTTATCTCATCTTTATGTTTAAGCGCAGGATTTCTTCCTCTTTTAAGGACATGAGGCATTTAATCTCCCTTCTTGGGCTTTAGGTCTCCTTTAGTCTTTCCTACTCCAGCAGAATTTGCTGAAGCTCTGTGTAAAACTTTCCACGTGGAATTGGAGGCTGAAATGTGAAAAGACCTCGAGCTTGTTCCTTTGTTAATCCCACCAGTAAAAAACTTCCCCAGTCTCTTCCCGTCAGGGACTGGGGAGGGTGTTGGATGAGGCAGAGCCAGTAATGGATGACTCCAGCCATGGAGACCATTGGGTTGGGCTGGAGACATCCCAGTGCCCTCCCTCCTGACACGTGGGGCAGTGCCCAGGGTAGGACCGAGGGAATAAAAGATCCCAAAGGGCTCCCAGGGGGACAAACCTGGTTCCGTGATGGCTGGTTCTGCATCAGCAGTGAGTACATGAACAAAAAGAAGTATTTTTGCTTTGGTAAGTGAAGCCACCACCAGGATCCCACCAGCAGGAGCAGGTCCTGCCCAGCACTGAACCTGCTGCCCCATCGCTGAGCCATCTGCGGCGCAGGTCCTGCCCAGCACTGACCCTGCTGCCCCATCGCTGAGCCATCTGCGGCTCGGTGTCCAAAATAAGGACAAAAATGGCCCTTGAAGGTGCTCTACCCTCTCACTAGTGCATTAATCCCAACCTTTTCTC
The DNA here is from genome assembly GCF_001431845.1 of Calidris pugnax. Taxonomy (NCBI): domain Eukaryota; kingdom Metazoa; phylum Chordata; class Aves; order Charadriiformes; family Scolopacidae; genus Calidris; species Calidris pugnax. The sequence goes on from NW_015090898.1 coordinate 2,632,905, forward strand.
AGCGCTGAACACCTGAGGGGAAGGCTTTTTTTTTTGGTACAGTGCTTAAAGGAACAACAGACACGTCCATCATTACCTGGGGCTGTTTGCATCGGTGCAAGAGGCATTTAAACACGGCTTAAAACATTTCAGGCTTTGTTTCTTTTCTTTTGGTGTGAATTGCTTCTCCCAATTGTCATTGTAAATAATCCCAGTTGGAAAAAAAAAAAAATAATAATTTGAGTATTAAAAATCAAGGTCTCTGTTGTGTCCTTGGAAGAGCAGCGTGTTTATCCCACCGGGATGCCTGGCTCTGGCTCTGCCGAGCGCCAACACCTCCCGGAGAGGTTGTTTCCCAGAAAAAAATGCTGTGACTAAGGGCTGCAGCTCGTTCTGCCCACATTTTCCATGTCTTTCAACAAGCACGTTTGCAGGACAAGTGACGCACAGCACTCAGCCCTGGGCTGTTTTGTTTGATTTGCCGCTGTTTAAGATGCCGGGCTAATTCCTGGAGAACTAAATGAGACTTCAGTCTCATGGAGTGATCCGCAGGGCTGGGGGCTGACCTGACATTAGGGGTGTGTGTGTGTGTGTATGAAGAAGATGGAGATGAAGATGATGGAGATGAAGATGAGTAATTATTATTCTTCCTTACTCTGTGCACCGTGGAATAACCAGCAGCGGTTCCTGCCTCAAAGAATTTTTCAGGGGCGATGCAGGGCACCCCCTTAATTGTCATGGAGGTGCTCGAGCTCCACAGAAAGCAGGAGGTTTGGTGCTGGGTATCTTTACTGAGCTGGCCCCCTTGTCTCTGGGGTGTCTGACCAGTCCTCCTGCTTGTTCCCTGCCCATGGCACACCGGATACTGAATATGGCCAGAAACCACCGCTGCCAATTTTCTTGTAGTTTGGGGTAATTTGACCTCCAGCGCCTGGCTGCAAGGGGAAGAGATGAAGGAAAATTAAATTAATTTCTCTCCTGAGAGCCCCGGCTGCCGTGGGAGCAGGGGAAGCTCTCCTGGAGGCGGGATGTGCATAGCGGGGCAGGGTGGGTTTTTTTTTTTTGTAATTATTATTTTTTGGCAATTGTTTATCTAATCAGCAACACTTTGGCTGCAGCCAAAGCAGGAGATCTAATCAAATGTCAGGTGCGTTTTTCACAGCTCAGGGTATGTCCTACAGCCAAGCCCAGACAATGAAGTTACAGTCAATGGCTTTGGCAAAACAAAAGCTTTCTCTAAAACACCCAGGTTGAGGGAAACACTGAGGCAGAGGAAGAGGCTGCACTTCCAGCTCAGGAAGTTTTTTGCCTGCATATAAACACCCCCAGGCTCAGCCCTGGCCCTGCCGAAAAGGTTGTTATTATTGTTCCTTCCTTATCAAACCTCTTGCATCCCTTCCTTGCCAGCCCCACCATCTGCTGCCTCCTCTCACGGGCTCACAGCTGCTTTTGGGCCACTTTTGGGGGTGTTTTAGGGAGTTGAATCCCTCTCAGCTCCCACCAGCGACCTGTTTCCTCCAAGGTGGAGGCAAGTGCTCTTGTCTGGTTCATGCCCCCGTGTCTTGCTCACGTAGAGTGTGTCTATAGGCTGTTGAGTTTATATCGGTGTGAAATGCCCTGATGGAAATAATTGGCATGAAAGCACCCTCTGGAGAAGAATGGTGGCAAATGCATATACAAAATGTTAAATAAATATAAATACAAATATAAATATAAATAATATAAATATAAATATGACACAGCCATTAAATGCCATGTCCCCATCCCAGCCTGAAACAGAACCAGAAGCTCCAACACCCCTCCCGGAGGCACCAGTTGACATCAAAGACTTTTTCAGAAATGAAGGAATACTTTCCTACCTGACCAGCCCTAAAATGCTGCTGTCAGTTGGAGGTGGTTTGCTCTGGGCACAGCTGAAACCAATCACATTTATCAGAGCAAATGAGTTTTAAGCAAGTCTCGTTAACTGTGGCCCTCAGTGGCTCTTCCATCCCTCTCGTAATAAACCCCCCCCAGGTGAGGAAAGTCCTGCCCTGCAGAGTCACAAGCCCTTCACAGCAGAACGGCACGTCCCAGTGCAGAGGAAAGGAGCTCCTTTCTTCGTTTGCTGCTTGGTAATGTCTTTTTTATTGATTTCATTGAGAAATGTGCTAAAACTTCAGTTTAAGGGCAGACCGACCCCTCGCCTGCCTTGTCGCGCTGTGAAACCTTCACCCCCTGTGAATTTTTTTTTTAAATCAGTGCAGTTTAGCTTAAAAGGCTACAGAAATAGCACTTCTTTTTAGTTACAACAGGTGAGTGGTCACCCCCGGAGCTCGGTGCCCCCGCCCGGACCCACTGGAGGGGGGTGTCACGGCCTCAGACTTAAGTGCACCGAGGTTTCTGTGTGATTTTGGAAGCAGCAGAAATAGCCTGGGGTGCATTCCATATACGGATGCTGCTATCTGCTGGCTGTGCTCTGCTAGAACATGGAATATTTTGCTCTGGAGGGAAGCTGGGAGATGGATGGTCTGGAGCTGCACCTGAAGATGATCCTGCTCCACCACAATCCCCAGTTCCACCCCGGCAACGCGGCCAAGAGGCTGAGAAAATAACATTAGGAAATGATAAAAGAAGTAACACCTACAGTTGGCTTTGAGGCTCATTCTCCAGGACCGGGGAACATCTACATTGAAATTTCTCTTATGAGGAGAGGCTGAGGGAGCTGGGGGTGTTCAGCCTGGAGAAGAGGAGGCTGAGAGGAGACCTTATTGCTCTCTACAACTCCCTGAAAGGAGGGTGTAGAGAGGTGGGGGTCGGTCTCTTCTCTCAAGTCACAGGCGACAGGACAAGAGGAAATGGCCTCAAGTTGTGCCAGGGGAGGTTCAGGCTGGATATTAGGAAAAATTTTTTCATGGAAAGGGTTCTCAGCCCTTGGAATGGGCTGCCCAGGGAGGTGGTGGAGGCACCATCCCTGGAGGTGTTCCAAAGACGGGTTGATGTAGTGCTGGGAGGTCTGGTTTAGTGATGATGCTCCTTGTTTGTTGTGTGGGTGTCTGTTTTTGTCAGTGAGGTTGACGGTTGGACAAGATGATCTTTAAGGTCCCTTCCAACCTAGAAGATTCTGTGATTCTAAAAGGAATATTTGCCATCCAGCCACTGCCCACCAGCTTGTTCCATGAACACACACAAAGCTCGTGTGGGAGTTCTGCAGTATTTGTGGCACCATCTGCTGCCCTGGCCACGAGGGCCTTTCCATCCCAATGCATGGACCTCTGGAAATTTGGGCAGGATTTGGGTATGTCCCAGCTGACGTGGCTGGAGAAGCTTCCAGTGCCCTTGCACCAGTTCGCACCAGTGCTGTACCAGTTCTGAGCCTGCCAAAAGCTCAGTCACCATCATCTGGTTGTAAAAACATCTCCCAGCCTTGCTAGAGGGTGATGTTCAAGCTCTTTTCCCTTTCTCTGTGTTTCTACCCACAGAAAAGAACTCGGGGTCCCGTAATGCCCGTGTGTATCGTCTGTCTGCACCCACGTGATGTTCCTGCCTTTGCTTCCAAAGTAAAGGGAACAGCATCTGTGGAGGGCTCTTCCATCCCCTCAGGAAAAAGAAATAAATATATATTTACAACTATTTGCATTACAGGCACTTCACAGGTGTTTTAATTCTAAGTCTTTAATCTTAGCCTTCAGATCCATTTAATTTGCTGGTGTTTTCATTTGTAGCAACAGACGTAAATGAGATTATCTCTCCCCTGAGATAAACTGTCAAAGGCAAACGCTGAAGAATTGGGCTCTAAAAACACGTTCATATTCTGGTGTTGCAGACCCTGAGACAGAGCCGGAGATGAAAGGAGATTCCTGTGAGCCAGGACTTGGGTCCCAAACACACGGGGGACCTTTGGGTGCTGCACAAAGCCTTGGGCAGTCTCCCTGCCTCTTGTCATTTCTTAAGACCCACAAGGGCCTTCAAGAATTATTTTTTTTTCACCTAAAAAGCCAAGTGGGACAAGAAGGGGTGAGCCTGGGACGCTGTGTCTGGGGCAGAGGGTTGGTTCGGAGGGGATGGCTGTGGAGCCAGACACAGGAATTGCACTGGGTTATGATTTTTCCATTGAAAACTGTTCACATTTTTCTTCTGGAGAAAAAAAAAACCAACAATTTTGAACAGTTTTTCTGTTGGTTTTCTAATGGAAAGTTACTTTTTGGAGGGGGAAGGAGACTAGCTGTAGGAAAAAAGGGCTGAAAATAGTTAATAGCTCATTTTGTCTTGCATAAGGCACAGAAGATGTCCCAAGGGTCTCTACCTACAAAGTTCATTTGCAGGGTGCATTTTTTTTTATTATTCCTGTAAATTAAACAATCTATTACGCTACCAGCCCGTGGCTATTTATTTTCTATTTCTGGTACTTTTACTTGAGATTCTTTTTCTTCATTTTTTTATTAATCTTTGTGTTTGCATCTTCCTTCTTTCCTTATCTTCCGCCTGCCCCAGAGGCTGACTGCTGCTTTGGCAACACGCTAACGTGTTTAGGAACGATAAGACGTCTAATTAATAGTTTAATTAGCAGTACAAGGCCTTAATAGCTTATTAAAGGAAATACATTCAGAAATTTCTTTGCCTTTCCTTGCGTTGGTACAATATAATTTACCAGCAAATGATAAAGCAGTTTTGCCTGGCGTTCAGCAGGGAAAGTGGGGCTGGATTCGTGATTTCACGGGGGATTTTGCACCACTAATACTATTATTTTTTTGTTGTTGTTGTTGCTTTTTAAAAACAATGGAGCAGCTTAACAGCAGCCACCACGAAGGAGTGATGCCACGGTGGTGTGTGGCAGACAGGAGCCCGAAAGCAAAGTCCAGCTGCCTTCTGCTGGGAGGTCTGGTTTAGTGATGATGCTTGTGTGGCAGACAGGAGCCCAAAAGCAAAGTCCAGCTGTCTTCTGCTGGGAGGTATGGTTTAGTGATGATGCTCCTTGTTTGTTGTGTGGGTGTCTGTTTTTGTCAGTTAGGTTGACGGTTGGACAAGATGATCTTTAAGGTCCCTTCCAACCTAGAAGATTCTGTGATTCTCTCCTCCTGCACATAAACCAGCTCCGGGGAAGGGAAACTTGCTCTTTAAGAGGCTGTGGTTGAAATGTCAGGTCGCTCTGGAGCCGCCAGCAGGCTGCCACCCTCCCCGCTCCCGGCCCACTAATATTTCTTAAAATTATTTCTATTTGAAGGCATCCTCGCCTTATAATCCCCGGCAGAGCGAGACCCACCTCGAAACCCCCTGGATCCCTCCTGCTGGGTGTTAAATCCGGGGAGAGAGAGGAGCGGGCGGAGGGAAATCACAGCCGTGTTTTTCCTCTGACCCGCACAAAGATTTCTTTCTAAATTTATCTCTGCTGTTCATCGGGTCCCCCCCCCACCCCCCCCTGCTCCGTGGCACATTCCCAGGCTGGGCCCGTGGAAAGGAGGGCACGGGGAGCCCGAAGGAAGCCCCGTTGGGGTTGACGTGAGCGGCCAAGGGGGCAAGGGGGGCTCCCACCGGCCACCCCCCGTGGGGATGCTGCACCAGGATGGCAACTTCCCAACTCCTGCCTGGGTCCAGGGAGGGTTTTTTTGGCCTGTCCCTGGAGGCCCCCCCCCAGTGCTGGCGCCGCTGGGGAATTTCCACTGGGCTGCCTTGGCCTCCACACTCGGTGGCAAGGACGAAGAACAGGCCGTGGTGCTTCGTGATGGA
>NW_015090898.1:2638989-2639193 GCF_001431845.1 Calidris pugnax
TTGGGGGGGGGTGGGGGGGGGGGGATGCTGGAAGGCGGCCAGGGAGATGCTCAGTGACACACGGAGGGGCTGTCAGGAACACGCCGCGTTTTGAAACCAACCTTTAGAGATTAATTCCTCCTCTTCCTGCCCTTTTTTTTTTTTGTTTGATTGAAGAAAATCCCAAAATAGATTTTTCTCCCCCCCCACCCCGTGCCGGATTTT
>NW_015090898.1:2639908-2648590 GCF_001431845.1 Calidris pugnax
CTCCTCGCCCCCCCCCGTTTGGGCTGGCAGCGCTGGGGAGAGGCGAGCAGGGGTCCAGCGGGCACCCGGGGCCGGGGGGGCAACACGGAAGGGGGGGGCTGAAAGCTTTAGTAAGGCCCCCCGGGGCTGGTCTGCTCCCCCTGAGCCATGAAGATGCTTAATAATAATAATAATAATAATAATAATAATAGCAGCAGCCCCCCCTCCCTGGGCTGGCTGCTTCCCCAGAAGGAGCAGGATGCTTTAAAACAATAATAATAACAATAATAATAATAATGATGATGATGCTACAATAACAACAATAATTAATAATAAGAAGAAACAGCTAATTCTGTTAAACTTTAACAAAGGGATCTACACCAGTAAAATCTTGGGCAACTCTGCCCAGACTCCCTCCTTCCCAGCACGGATAAGTGGGAATGACTGTCCCAGGCCAAATAGGAAGAACAGGGGGAATTTAAAGGCTTCCTCTCTTATTTCTGTGATAACACGAGGCCACAGGGGTTGAAAGCGACTGCTTTACAGCTTCCTGTTTTCTCTGGTTTTATATCTAGGGATAATTGCCCCAAACAGCATTGTAACTTCCACGCCATAGATTGTTATGCTCTTGCTCCTTTCCTTTTTTTTTTTTTCCTCTCACGGAATATATGATGCAGTTTCTGTTTGCAGACTGGTTTAATAGCAAGGTGGCTGAGGCAAAGTTTACTCAATAAACTTGCCTTTCCCCTTGAGCAGCTTTAGCTCAGATAAACGGGCTTGAAAGTCCCGGTTTAGCGTGGGACTGGGGCTGTTTGCCATTCATCATTGTTAGTTAATTGCCATTTGGTTAAATATTTAGTTTGGATTAAGTTCTTCTATGCTCTTTTCGTAAAAAATAATAAATAAAGGTGTGTTTAGCAATGCGGCAAAAGGCTTTCCAGAAGGCTTTTTAAAGATACTCTGCAGCAGGGAAGCTCCATAAAGTTATTTCCTATATTCCCAGTGTAAATTTCTTGCTCCTCTCCCACTCTCTTCTGCAGAGAATTTGCTTTTGGCTTTTTTTTCCTGTGGTCAGAGATGATTCCTCACACACTCGCTTTAGTGACACAGGTATCTCCTGGAGGGGACAGAAGCTCAGCTCCTCACTCCCTGTCAGAGACAGCCCTGGTTTCTCATCTCCTGTCCTGCCGTGGGTGTGTTACCAGCCTTGACTGCTCTGCTCTAAAGCCACCAAGGAAGTCAGAGGAACAGGAAACAAAGTGCATTAAAAGTGCTTTGGAGGAAGGCGTTACCGTGGAGATGGAAGGTTGGGTGGCTTTTTTTTCCCCAATTTTTTTTTTTTCCCCCTGTGCTATTAGGTCCTTCTCAAACAAACCTGTGTGGTCTTGATAACAGGACTTCTGTCTGTCTTCCCTTGCCACAGCCCAAAGCTGTAGGGCATCTGCCTGCTGGGTTTCATGGTTTCCATCACTAAACCTCAGCATCGAATCCATCACTGATCCATCAACCCTGGGCCGCTCGGAGCAGCTCCCTCCCAGTGCCAGGTACCTCACCCTGACAGGTTTCCCCATCTCCTGGTCTCTGGGAAATGGATTTACAGGAGGCAGCTTTATGGTCTTTGCACTGCAAGAATTACTTGCCTATTCCAGAAAAGAAATACCTGCCTTTAAAGTAGGATTTAGCATTTCTGGTACAGTCCTGGACTTGCCTACCTGGGTTCACTTTCCTGTGGTGGCCATTCCTCAGCTGGCACAATTAAAACATTTCAAAAGGCATTATTCCTTCTATCAATGCTCTATGAAAATGGCCAGATGGGCAGATGGTGTGGAGGCTGTGGAGAACCAAATCCATGAGTTGGGGAAGGTCGTGGACTCTCCTGCAGGAGACCTTGGACACGTTTCACCTTTGGCTGCAGCGGAGGGAGGTGAAGAAAGGCTCCATCTCCAGCAAAGGAGCTGCAGATCCCCAGAAGGATGTTACAGAGAGTGGCTGTTACGTCTCACAGAGGGAACCGCTAACGAGAGAGGCTGAAAAGCAAACCCTCAGGGATGGTGGAGCTCCCGGGAGGCAGCCGTGATGAAAGAGCCCGTGTCTGAGGGAGGACTGGGATGTAGGTCTCATTGATGGCCTTATTTTCATCCATTGCATCCAGGCTGCTTCCCTGAATTCCCCTTGAGCATCTCTTCTCACCTGATGGATGACAGAAACGAGGTACCTTCAATGCCAGAAGACACTTTGCTGCACAAACTCCCATTTCTCAGACTAAATTCCTCTTTTGAGGAACAGCAGTTGCTCTGATGAAGCAGACGGACCGTGCGTCCTGAGGAGCAGCAACTGAAATCCTGCAAGATCTTCTAAATGGCTGATGCGTTTGGAGTCATAGAAGGGCTTGGGTTGGAAGGGACCTTTAAAGATCATCTGCTCCAATCCCCAAATTTGTTCTTTCATGGTACCAGCCACCTTCCCTCTCCAGATGAGAAAATTCCCCCCCTGGGCAGAGGGTCAGTGTAGGCAACTTGCTTTTGAACACACCTAAACTAAATGTCATTGTATGAAAAATACTTTCTAGAAATGGCCAGCACAAGCCCTCCTGCTGCTGTGTGTCACTCTCGGGGGGAGGCTGTTTCCAGCTGGTGCTTTATTCTCTCTTTTCAAGACCTCCACAGCAGAAGGAGGTACGTCATGTCCGAGGTGATGCTGCTGGAGCTGTGTCCCGTCCGCCCGGAGACACCTTCCTCCCATTGGAGCCACCATCCCTGGAGGTATTTAAGAAACGTGTAGACGAGGCTCTTCAGGGCATGCTCTAGTGCCCAAGACTATTGGTTTGTGGTGGGGTGTAGTGTGTGGGGTTGTGGGTGTGGGGTTTAGTTGGTGGGTGGTGGTTTTGGGTTTGTTGGTTTTGTGGTGGTTGTGTGGTGGGGTTTTTTTTTTGTGGGTTTTTGTGGTTGGACTCGATGATCTCAGAGGTCCCTTCCAACCACTAAGATTCTGTGATTCTGTTGGCAGGGAGCTGTGCCTGAACTCGGGCATCCCCTGCTCTTCCTCTGCCTTCCTCCCCCTCCCACCCACCCTCCTCCAGAACAACATTAGGAACCGTGACCCTGCAAACACCACCTCACTTTTGGGGTGGTTTTTTTGCAGTTTCAGGCAACTGGGCTGTGCACATGGACAGTCCCCACAGTGGGACTGTAGGTTTGGCTGTGACAGGCTGGGTGTTACTACCACGGGGTGACAGGCACCTCTGCAAGATAACTCCCGGGTTGCCATGGTTACAGATGGAAAATAGGGCTACGGGTTAACTCAGGCCAGTGTCGCATGAAGCACAACATCCCACGGCATTTTGCGCACACCTGGGACAGTGAAAGATGGAGCAGTGGCCACCACAAACCCCCAAGTCCCCACCCCACCCTGAGTTTGTCCATTAAACTCCCCAAAACTTCCCAAAATTAAATCCTTGTGCGCAACAGGCTCAGGGATGGATCTGGGGCTGGAGGGAATCAGCCTCCGGCAGAGGACCCCATCTCAGCCCCATCCCCTGTTATGTATTACTTATTGGTGCACCCCAAATGTTAAGGCCTTGGCTAAGCACGGATTTTTAGGAGTTTTCACGCTCTGGATATTGAAGAGGAATTCTCAGTCAGGCCCAGACCTCACCTCCAGACTGTGGTTGCATCTGGGAGGCAAAGCAGATCCCTTGGGCTGGACCTTGGTCAGGAGCTGATGCAGCCTCCCATGGAGCAGCCAGTGGTCCCCCCATCCTGGCAGCCCTGAGCATCCCCAGAACTTCATCATCTCCAGGGCTTGGTGAGAACCTCCCTGGAAAAACAAAGGGAGAAATGAAGCCTGGAGTGACCAAAAAAAAAGAAAAAGAGAAGAAAAAACTGCAGAGGTATCAGTGAAGAGGAGGTAAAGGGCCTGCTGGAAGCACCACTTGTGGCTTTGGAAATAATTGTGTCCCTCACTTGGATGGCCCAGCCCTAAGGAATGAAAAGTGATGGTGTGGGAACAGCTCAAAAGAGCAGGGGATCTGTCCATGCAGCCAATGGGCAAATAAATTGAATTCACACCATTAATGTCACAATAATACAGCTGATCTCGAGTGTGCTGTTCAAAAGAAGTCCTAAAAGTTTGTGCCTTCATCACAATATATTCTTATTGCCTTGTTTTTTTTGGGGAGGAACAGTATTAGCAGCTGCTTTAGCAGCTTAACACCAGTCCTGGCCATTTCTTAAATGCTGCCCTTCCCCAGAGCTAATCCTCGGGCTCCTTCTCCTTGGAAGGAGGAAACTGATACAGTCATGGAAGGGCTGAGAAGGAGCTGTTTCATGTGTTGTTTTTTTTTTTTTAAAAAAAAGGAAAATAGTTGGCAGGAACACCAGCAAAGCTGAAAGTATTTTCATCTGTTTTGTTTTGTAATGTTTAATGTTTTGTTTTCTACTTTACGAGTTGTACAAAGGAATCACTCAAAACAAAGGTCTCCCACTCTGGAAAGAGAAAAAAAAATCTACAGTGAGACTAATGTGACTAATCAGAATTGGCTAAGTAAGAAAAAACCCAAAATGTCTTAAAAAATGACAATATCTATGATTTCTTAGGAAAAAAAAACAACAGAAAAGCTCAATCTCTAATTGAGATTTGTTTGCAAAATAATTCCACACTGGGAAGCGTAAGCAACTCGTGCATAAAAATAGAGTTTGAGGTTAATTTTGATTTTGTTAATGACTGGAATTTTAGAACTTACTAGTTGTTTTCAAATGATTATTGCTCTGCAAGTGCAAAATACCTGGTTTGAACTGTTGTGCCCCCTTGTTTTATGAAAGGATGCAGAAATATTGATTTGCTGTATTAAAGTTGGTGAAACTTTTAATGGGGGATGTTTTTTCTCGTAGCCAGGGTGTACGTGTGGGAGCTGGGAGGTGACAGCAGGACTGACAGCCGGGACTGCGGGACAGACAGAACCTCTGCTGCTCTCCTGGGATGCAGGAGCCTGGAGCATCACGAGCGGCTGCTGTGGGGTCAGACAGGGATGTGCAGGTGAATTTCTGGCAGCCCAGGTGAGCCCCCGTCAGTCCCACCAGTACCTAGGATTTTCCTAAGAAAATCTTAATTAAAAATACAAAAAGCAAGCCCCAAACCCTGGATCTGCGCCTCACCTGGGAAACAAATCTCAAGGGTGTAAAATGAAATCTTTTCTGATGGGCTGCAAGGGAAAATACTATTTATTGAAGCAACAATCCTGCTCAAAACTGCCAAGATATTTTCCAGACGGTCACTCTTTCCCTCTCCCATCCTCCCTGAGCCCCCCAGTCCCGTGTCCCCGGGGGGTGGCAGCCACCCCACACCGTGTCACCCACCTCGTGGTGCAGCCCTGGGCACGATGCTGCCGGCGTTTCGGATCTGCCCTCCCCGATGGCCGTGTCCCAGTATTTGTCAGGACTTGTTTTATTTTTTTCCTAAAACATCCAAACAAGCTCAGTCAGGCGCTTTAAATGAAATCCATGCTGTTCCCCCTGTAGTTGCGGGAGAGGTTTTCCTCAGCCGGGTAAATTGAGGATATTGAAGGAGTCTTTGATGGATTTTTCCCTTATTTTACTGGCCAGAAAGTCCTCTGGTCACTGGCTGTTCCTTGCAGCCGCAGTGATTTGTGCAGACTGAGCTCCATCTCGAGCCTGGGGGGGCCCTGGCGCTTCCCTGCCCGTTGCTGCTGCAGACAGGAAAAGAAAAAAAACATCTAATTAACTCCTGGTTTCTGATAAAAACAAAACTAAGTTATTGCAGCTGAAGCGATGCATTTTCTGGCTAAATATTTAAGTTGGTAATTAACACACACCCTTTAGGGTGGGAAAACAGTTGTTTCCCATAGTTTCACAGGCTTTGCGGGAGAAATAAACTGTCATCGTTTGGAAAACGGCGGCTTAAAGATGTTTATTTCATACTAAACACTGTGTAATTCTGCCTATGAGACAGTAAGTCAACTCCCTGTGCGAATGTGGTCCAGGAGGAAATAAAACCAGGAGGGATTTATGGCAGTTCCTACGGGAGGTACCGGAGCAGCTCCGGGGCACAGGAGGGAGCTCGGGGGGGGGCTGCAGTGGCTCGGGGAGCCCCTAGGAGGGGGGACATGGTTCAATCACAGAATCACAGAATCTTCTAGGTTGGAAGGGACCTTAAAGATCATCTTGTCCAACCATCAACCTAACTGACAAGAATAGACACCCACACAACAAACAAGGAGCATCATCACTAAACCAGACCTCCCAGCACTACATCAACCCGTCTTTTGAACACCTCCAGGGATGGGGCCTCAACCACCTCCCTGGGCAGCCCATTCCAATGGCTGAGAACCCTTTCAGTGAAAAAATGTTTCCTAATATCCAGCCTGAACCTCCCCTGGTGCAACTTGAGGCCATTTCCTCTTGTCCTGTCGCCTGTGACTTGAGAAAAGAGACCGACCCCCACCTCTCTACACCCTCCTTTCAGGGAGTTGTAGAGAGCAAGGTCTCCCCTCAGCCTCCTTTTCTCCAGGCTGAATAACCCCAGCTCCCTCAGCCTCTCCTCATAAGACTTACTCTCCAGACCCCTCACCATCTTTGTTGCCCTTCTCTGGACCCGCTCCAGCACCTCAATGTCTTTTTTATGGTAGGGGGCCCAAAACTGGACACAGTACTCAAGGTGAGGCCTCACCAGTGCCCAGTACAGGGGGACAATCACCTCTCGGGCCCTACTCCCCACGCCGTTCCTGACACAGGCCAGGATGCTGTTGGCCTTCTTGGCCACCTGGGCACACTGCTGGCTCATGTTCAGCCAACTGTCCACCAACACCCCCAGGTCCTTTTCTGCCAGGCAGCTCCAGTCACTCTGCCCCCAGCCTGGAGCGCTGCAGGGGGTTGGTGTGACCGAGGTGCAGGACCCGGCACTTGGCCTTGTTGAACCTCATCCCGTTGGTCTCGGCCCATCCATCCAGCCTGTCAAGATCTCTCTACCCTCCAGCAGATCAACACTGCCACCCAGCTTGGTGTCGTCTGCGAACTGACTGAGGGTGCTCCAGCAGAACAGGCGTTACCTGAAATCCCATTTTCCAGCGGTTTGGTCTGGTTTTGCTGCCGGGGGGGAGTGGGTTTCCAGGGCCGGGCGCTGCCTTAGGGCTGTGCCGGTGCCCGTAGCCGGGCAGACAAGGGGGGGGACACGCTCCCGTCACTCCATCGCTTCCTGTCGCTCCATGGATCCCGACATCCGTCCTCCGGTGTCTTCCCGGGGTGACACACCAAGGGGTGCCAGGCGACCCCCAGCCCCTCCATCGCCACAAAGGCACCCATCCCCTGCTCCGGTCCTGGTCGCTGTGTCCCCCCGCCCCGCCCCGTGAAACGGGAAACCTTGAAAAAAGCAGAAGTGTGGCTGTAATTAGGATTAATCTATTTTTAGCACGCTGTCTGCTGCCCTGTCCACGCTCCAGCTGAGATGTTTAATTCTCTCTAGCTTGACCCTTTCCGCCGTTGCACCCAGGATTGATACCAAAATTCTCCTTTAAGCCTTGAATTTGTTGCTTTCTTGGTTTGGTTTTGTTGGGTACGGGGGTTTTTACAAAAAAAAAACCTATTTCTTTCCCCGCCATGTACAAAATCCAGCACTGCAGTAATCCAAAGGTTGCTGTATAAAAAAAAAAAAAAGTTGTGCAAACATTTTACTATCATTCTTCTTCATTTTTACTGTGTGGTTTGGAGACCCGGTCCTGGAGGAGGAATGTGTTGCAGCCGCGGTTGCATAAACAGCACGGAAGGAAAATTGCCTCTTCCCAGCTCTATTGAGTCAAAACACGGAGTGATCCCATTTTTGCTAAATAGTGTGAGGACAAGGTGTGAAAAACCACCTCTGAGCAGGCAGCCGGGCACCTCCTCACTCCTGAGCCCGGGCTTAAATACCTCCCGGTCATACTTTTAACCTTTTATAATGTATTTATAAAGGGAACTTCGAGTGAGATTAGCGGGCAGCCAGGAAAACACTGCAAAACGCAGCTGGATGGAGATCAGTAGATCCCTCCATCCCGTGGCCCCCCCCGGGAATGTTTGGCTTTTCCCAACACTGGTGTCCCCGTGAGCGTGGCCGGAGCCGGGATGGGGGGAAGGATGGTCCTGGTGCCCCCCCAGTGCCCTGTCCCTCCCTGGGCAGGGGCCTGGGACCTTCAGGCAGCATAGGGGTATCGGCTCTATTTGAAGTTTTTCAGCTCTATTTGACGTTTTCCAGCTCTATTTGATGTTTTCCAGCTCTATTTGACGTCCTCCTGGTGACAGTCGTGCTCTCTGAGGGGTGGGAAGCACGAGGGTGGTCCCTGGTGCCGTGGATGATGCTCTCCTTAGGGACACACACGCTCCTCAGCACCGTCCCCTTCTCCCCCTAAAGCCCCCCCTCGGCCCAGGGGCACGGGGCTTCACACCCGGGGGCAGGCAGGCTCCTCAGCACCATCCCCTTCTCCCCCTGAAAGCCCCCCCTCGGCCCAGGGGACGCTGCTTCTCACCCAGGGGCAGGCTCTATTTTTCTCTACACCCCCCATGTCCCCATCGTCCCCCCCACTGCTTATTCGTGACTCACGACGCTCCGAAGTGCCGAGGGTGGAGAAGGGCTATTTCCATGCTCCACTGCCATCCCTGCTCCCCCCGACTGTGCCATCAGGGCCCCCCCAGCCACACACAGCATCCCCCCCCCCCC
>NW_015090898.1:2648600-2655361 GCF_001431845.1 Calidris pugnax
GCCACGCACAGCATCCCCCCCCCTATTCTTAGCAGCTAAATAGCTGAAATAACGAGTTTTGTCTCAGCGCTGTTGGGTTTGGGAGGGAGAGAAACCTGCAGTGGGGGGGAGCCAGGCTGTCCCTGGTCCCTCTCCTGGGGTGGAGGGGGGGGTCCCCTCCGTGTGTCACCCGGGGACACTGGGGGACAATCAGGGGAGCCCTGAAGGTGGCCACAGAGCAGGGCAGCACCTCGGCTTTGAGGCATCTGGGATGTTAACGCGGTGCCGAAGGGTCTCCAGGATTCCAGCTGGGATTTTCTTAGACCCCACAGGATAAATTCCAGGTTTTCGAAGGGGAAGGGGTGGGGGGGACACGCGGGTTTTCACCTGGAGGTTTCCATCCCAGCGCCCGCCGCGCTGCGTGGGCTGGGATTGCAGGAAGAAGGCGAGCGTTTTATGCAAATGTGATTACCCAGTGCCAACACATCCCGGCAGCTCCGGGGAAGGAGGGGGGGTCCCCTCCATGTGTCACCCAGGGACACTGGGGGACAACCAGAGGAGCCCCAAAGGTGGCCGCAGAGCAGGGCAGCACCTCGGCTTTGAGGCATCTGGGATGTTAACGCGGTGCCGAAGGGTCTCCAGGATTCCAGCTGGGATTTTCTTAGACCCCACAGGATAAATTCCAGGTTTTCAAAGGGGAAGGGGTGGGGGGGACACTCGGGTTTTCACCTGGAGGT
The DNA here is from genome assembly GCF_001431845.1 of Calidris pugnax. Lineage (NCBI taxonomy): Eukaryota > Metazoa > Chordata > Aves > Charadriiformes > Scolopacidae > Calidris > Calidris pugnax. The sequence continues at coordinate 2,649,317 of NW_015090898.1, forward strand.
TTCCATCCCAGCGCCCGTCACGCTGCGTGGGCTGGGATTGCAGGAAGAAGGCGAGCGTTTTATGCAAATGTGATTACCCAGTGCCAACACATCCCGGCAGCTCCGGGGAAGAAACCCACACCTCTGCCTTTCCAGCCCTTTGATCCCAGCACCAGCTACTCTGGCCAATTCCCTGGAACCAACCCCAAAGAGGACTCTGGAAAAAAAAAAGCCCCCAGCCCCATCTTTGTGGAGCATCAGTTGTGGGCACCCACTGGGCACAGAATCAACCTTAAAACTGTTTCAGAAGGGGGTTTTATTGCTATTTATAAGCCTGCCTGCTCTTCCTCCTGCTGGTCGGGACCCCAGGAGAGTAACAGCAAGTGGCCACGCTGGGCTGGCAGAGAACTGGGAATGCTGGCCATTGGGCAGAGAACTGGGAATGCTGGCCATTCCTCTGGTGTTCACTCATGGAACTTCTCTGGAAAACAATAAACCTTTCAGGAAAAAACCTAAACCCAAATGTGTGTTGTGACTCTGTAACTTTTCTGTTGTCACAGTGGAACAGAACCTGATGCTTACACTCTGCTGGATATTACACTGAATATCCCTCCGTGGCCTTTGGGACCTGTCGTAGCCAATATTCCCAGTTTGGAGCCACAAAGCTCCAGTTTCCTAAAAACCCACAGGTCCCAGAGACTGGCAGGACAGCTCCCTGAATCACCTCTCGTCCACGTACGTGTGAAAATACAAGGAAGACTTCAAAGTCTTATTTCTGCTTTTCTTTGAAAAATGAAAGAAAGTATCTCCGTTAAATAATTTCCTATAATTTCCTCTAAAAGCCACACTGTTCCGGCAGCTTCTGTTTCAGCTCCCAGGGAAGTCGCACTAATTGACTGGGGGCTTCCCATGCAATAAGGGCTATAATTAAGCAAGAGGCACAACCTGAGTAAAACCTGGGAGCAAGGAACTCCCAAACTTCCATATCGGCTTTGATCCTGATTCCACATAAAATGTGGGTCGAATTATTTAACCTCTATTTAATTCAGCCTTCCCATATGCAAAACTGTATTCATTTTAAATAAGCAAACATTAAAAACTTGGCAAATTCCATAAGTAACAACTAACATTACTTCTTTACTTGCAGTCAATGTAGATAATTGTTTTACTATAACAAAGAGTTAAGTGAGATTATTTTTTTTAAGGATGATTTTCTATTACGGCAAGAAAATTTTAAAAATTAACCACCCTCTGATTGGGGAGGGGAAGCAGCAGATGGAGCATCGTGGTCCTGTCTCTGCTGGTATTCCTGGCTGGGAATTCTGTGCCGAAAGAGATTTTTTTGTTGGAAAACATTTTTGAAAAGAGCTATCCCACATCAGCATCTGAAAACCCTACTATTTTACTTTTTAAAGCATCTTTCAGGAGTTGTGGCTGGTTGCAGCAGGTTGTGCCAAGTGGTGTTGCTGGGTTTTACCCTTCCCACCTCTGCCCGACTCCTTGCCCCTTCCCTTCCCTCCCTGCCGCTCCCAGGGTGATGTCCCGAGATGTCCTTTACACGGATACTGAGGCCGAGGGGTTATAAATTTCCAGCTGCTCCATCTCAGGCAGGAATTTGCTTGGCATCGTCCAGGCCTTGGGATTATTTTGCTCTCAGCCTTTGAAAGAGGAACATGCCCCGGTTCCAACAATGGCCGTTTCCTGCGGCGGGAGGAAGGGGTGGCCCAGGGGTGGCCCGTGGCATTTACACCCAAACCCGGGCCAGGGCTTTGCCAGCAGGGAGCTGACAGCACGGGCAGCACCACCAGGATTTCATTCCTCATTAAAAAAGACCAAGGGCCTCCCTCAGTGGGTGGCCGAGGTTATTTCATCACCCGAAATGCCCATAACGATGCGAGGGGTTGGGTTTCCGTAGCGTCAAACCCGGTAGGTTATTGCTATTAAGGTCATTGTAGCATCTCAGCAGAAACCAGACTCAGAGAATCCTCAGAGAAAGGAGGATGCAGCCTTAGGTACAGCATGGCACGTAGGCAGGGGCAGGCCCACACGTCCTCCTCTCGCTGAGGAATTGCTCCTTCATCCTTCCCGATGCCGAGGGAAACTGCCAATTGAGGGCAGACTTGGCAGCGCCGGCTGGGGCTCAGTCCCACCCACCCTCCTGAAGAAATTCATTTTTTCCCCCCTAACAACCAGCCTGAACCGTGCCAGGTCTAAGCCCTGAGATCTCCTTCCATCGCCCAGCACTAGCAAAACTATTTTACTTTTTAATCAACAGCTGTAGTCAGCCCTCAGGTGCCCCCCTCCCTTGGGAAGGGACACTTTCAGTGCCATCAGCACGGTGAGACCGAGCTCCCTCCCTCCTGCTGCAGCCAAGGATAATTTCTATTTCATTTCCCAAGCTTGCTGTTCTGCCCAGGGACTTTGCTCCTTGTAGTCAGTTCTTACCAAACCAAAGTTCTGCCTCCTGCTTTTAGACAGAGTTTGGAGGCAAAAAAAAAAACAAAGAAGGAAAAAAAAAAAAAAAAAGGCAGTAATAAAACATGTACACGGGCTCCAATTAAAACAGAAAAGCAGCCTAGATTTCTCCCATGGAATCACGGCCTCTATTTCCTTATTTCAGCTCACAGAAAATGCCAAAGCCTGCCCAACATCTAACTGACTTAACTCTCTAAGAAGATGGACCTCATGATTCAGGTGTGGGTGCTGGAGCTTTCCAGGAGCTGTGTTGTCCCACTTGCACACCTGAGTGTTTCCCAGTGAACTGTGTGGCTCGGAGTCTTCCCGGGGGCCACCATAAAGTAAATACTTACAGTCAGGAAAAGGCAGAAACGTTCCATGGCTGGTTCATTCCAAAATGAAAGTAAACCGTAAAATAAATGCCGCCTTTCCCCTGAAAGCAACCAAAAAGATATCGTTTGAAAGAAATTAAAGCTCCATTTTACTTTCTTAATCTACCACAGGAGTGACAAAACCCGCTGTGAGCTAAAAACCCCCAACAACTGTCCCATTTCTGAGCCTCCACGTCTTTTATCTTGCTAAAGCTCCATGTTCCAGACTCCGAGGGGTCTCGCGGGTCCAGGAGATGCCTCTGCCTCCTCCGGGGGGGGTTGTAAATCACTGGGAAAACAGGGAATGCCCACAGGAAAAGGGGGAATGCGGAAAATCCACTCTGACCCCATTCTGAGCTAACTGAGGGGTGAGCGAAACCAGCCCAGTTTAACATCCCAGTGGCCTCCTCGGGTGAGTATCGCTGCGGGGTGACTCATTTGAGTAGCCGTCGTGCTCTGGCGGGTTGTACCTTCGTTAACCCAAGTAATTAAGGCTCGCAGCTTCGGCCCCAGCGCGTACGGGTAAGGCTGTGAGTCCCATGGGTTCCTGATTGCACAAGAAACCACGTCTGGTGGCGTTGAGTTGATCGAGCACCACTTCTGGTCACACAGAGAGGTTGGACTTCCCCTCACACCAGCTACAACAGGCCTTTTAATTTTTCATACCAGTGTTCAATCCACAGGGCTCATCCCCTTCGCCCCCCCCGAGGAGCCCACGCCGCTCCCCCGGGCTCGTAGGAACTTTTTCCTTTCATTTTTATTTTTATTTTTTTGGTAGAATCATATCGGAGAAGCCGGGAGCTTGCAATTCTTCTCGTTTGTGTCTGTGCGTAACAGGTGTCATTTTCAGTGTAGTACAGACAAATCCCAAAATAGCTCGGGCTCTTCAGACGCTGCGAAGAGAAATTTTTTTTTTTTTTGGTAGAATCATATCGGAGAAGCCGGGAGCTTGCAATTCTTCTCGTTTGTGTCTGTGCGTAACAGGTGTCATTTTCAGTGTAGTACAGACAAATCCCAAAATAGCTCGGGCTCTTCAGACGCTGCGAAGAGAAAAAAAAAAAAAAATAGCGGTTACTTCAGCTTTGGTTGTAGTGAAAAAACCCCAACGCTCACAGCCAGCTCGGAGCTGGGAATTAAAATGGCAGATGTGGCTGTGTAGTAGGTGATCTCTCCCTCGATTTGGGTGTGTTTCAAAGGGGCTGCTGGCTCTCTCACTCGCTCTTTTGTACAGGCAGACTGAGGCACCGACTCCCTGGAACGGTGCTGGCTCTTCCAGGAGCATCCCTTTTGATTCCCAGACGCTGCATCCACCACGGAGCCGCCTCCACATTTCCCGGGTTGGAGGATCCAAGCGCTGCTTCCCGGTGCCGGAGCTGCCGAAGGGGTGGGTGGTCCCAGGGCGGGGGGCAAGGGGGGAGAGCATCCCTCTCCCAAGTTTGTCTTGCCGGGTGATTCCTGCCCGGCTGAAACACATCGCTCTCCGTGAGCTTTCTTTGATGGAGATTATTGGATTCTGGTGATTCCAGGAACGCAGTTATTCCTTCCCCTGCCTACGCTGAGCGTTGGGAATCTGTGTGTGTGGTAACACCTTATTAATGCCGTTCAGATTGAGAAGAGCCTGTAGCTTCTTAGGGCTTTCAGTGCTTTATCTGACACCCTGCATCTGCCCGGGGGCTGAACCACACTCGGATGGATGCCTTGTGGCCAGCACAGCAGGGTCCTCTGGGTCCAGCAGTAGCCTCACGCTTTCATACCCAAAAGACTTGCTTTTGCTCACAGAAGCAGTTCCTTTTCAGTTGTTTTGTGCTTCAGGGTATCTCCCTGCTGAGCAATTGCAAGACGTAGGCCTAAAATATTTTATTTTAGGAAGCCAAGTCGTGGTTCCTGTCACCGAAACAGTTAATCAAAAAAGCACTAACTCTCTACTGGAACGTGTGTGTGCGCCTGAGTGTGTGTGTGTGTGTTTTTGTTTTTTAGAGCCAAGAAGATTTGCTTTGGTTTTTTTTAAAGCAGAAACCACCACAAAGTTGGCTGTGGTTTCAGCTGCGCTCGTTCAAGATTTTGTATTGCTGACTACCAATCCTAAAAGAGTTAACCTAGTTAAGCATGACTCAGAAGCGGAGAAGGAGATGCGAGGCTGCGAGCCTCGGGAGGAAGCAGAGGAAAAGAGAGGTGAGGAACATAATAATTACCAAAAAAAAAAAAGGTGCAGAGTCCAGGAGCGACGTTCCCTTCGGTCTGCCTGGCCCTGGCACCGCTGGCACGGGCTCCCTGGAAAGCTGCAGTTCCGCTCCTATAACACAGGGAGCAGGCTGGAGAATTTAGAGCTGCGTCACAGAGCTCAGCGAGAGAGAGCAAGCTCCGTCGATAGGTCTACCAGCAACAGCCCTGCTGCAGCAAGAGGGAAGAGAGGCAGCAAAGAGAGGCAGAGAGGGCTCCAGAGAGAGAAGTGACACCAACACCAAGGACCGGGCTCCTGCCGTCGCCTGGTCTCATTTAAAAGATGGTGTTCGGGCTCGGTTGGGCGTAGGAGGCTTCGCCCATTGACGATGCTGGAGACCCGGCGCGCTTAATCCCGCGGGGAGGGAGAGTGGGCAGACACCGAAAGGGTTAACGGAAAGGAAATTTCTGGAACCTTCTATTCTGCGGCGCTACCCAGCGAGCGGAGGGCTGAGGACTGCGCAGATGGTGCACGGGCACAGAGCTCTTCGGTCCGGTTCGTCTTTCCCACGTACGTACCCTTTGATCAAGATGGGGCTCGAGCTGCATCTGCGTATTTTTAATTATTTGCAGGGCGTCCCTTTCCCCCCGGCGTCCCTAAGTTGGGCTCCCAAAGTGCCTGTATTATTATTATTATTATTTTGGCTGGGTCTGATTGCTCTGTTCTGCGTCAGAGCTGTTTTCTCAATGGAACGACGGGCACAGGTTGTACTAATGTCACTTCTCCGTCGGCATTGCTGTGCTGCAGAGGAGGGTAGTAGTCGTGGGGGAGAGATGACAACTTTGCAAAGACTGCCGTTTGCCTGTTCTGCAGGGGCTTTTTTTATTCCCCCCCCCTCTCTCTCTCTAGAGGCTGGTGGTGAGGGTTTGGTGGAAGGGTTAACAGGCAGCTCTGCCTTTCCGAGCTCGGAGGTTTGTCACTGCGTAGTTGGGAAAGTGGCAAACGGTGACGCAGTGATCATTGCGGGGCACGGCGGCCAGTTTTTAGAAAAATCCCTGTGGGGGGGGACAGGTAGAA
>NW_015090898.1:2655371-2676255 GCF_001431845.1 Calidris pugnax
GGGCCACCTTCCAGAGGCTTCCACCCCAGCCGAAAGGGGTTAAGGATGAGTCGAGACGGGAAGCCAGCATTTAGGGATTAAATGTCATCATTTTGGCGTTGGAAAGTTGTTTACCTTGCTCTCTCCGTGTCTCCATGCTGGCAGGCGGCCAGCTCACATGTGATAGTCTTCCCTGTACTGCTGCATCATTAACCGAGTGGCGGAGCCGGCTCCCCATTGGCCGGGGAGGGCTCAGGGCCCGCAGGCGCCCTCCCATTGGCGGAGAAGGTGATGGCAGGTGAAAAGCCCTCCCGGATTGGCCGAGGGCTGGGTGTCAAACCTCCACGCTGATTTGCACTTGCTTCAAAGTGCCGGCAGCTCCCTGCCTGCTCCCTGCCTGTTCCCTATTCCCTATTCCCTGCCTGCTCCCTGCCCATTCCCTATTCCCATTCCCTATTCCCTGCTTATTCCCTGCCTCTTCCCTATTCCCTGCCTGCTCCCTGCCTATTCCCTATTCCCTGCCTGCTCCCTGTCCATTCCCTATTCCCTGCCTGCTCCTTGCCCGCTCCCTGCCTATTCCTTGCCCATTCCCTATTCCCTGCCTGCTCCCTGCCCGTTCTCTGCCCGCTCCCTGCCTATTCCCTATTCCCTGCCTGCTCCCTGCCTCTTCCCTACCTATTCCCTATTCCCTGCCTACTCCCTGCCTGCTCCATTCCTATTCCCTGCCTCTTCCCTGCCTGCTCCTTGCCTATTCCTTGCCCCTTCCCTGCCTGTTCTCTGCCAGCTCCCTGCCCTTTCTCTGCCTGTTCCTGGCCCCTTCCCTGCCCGTTCTCTGCCTCTTCCCTGCCTCCATCCTGCCTATTTCCTGCCCGTTCCCTGCCTGGTCTCTGCCTATTCCCTGCCCACTCTCTGCCTTCTCCTTGCCCGCTGCCTGTTCCCTGCCTTCTCCTTGCCTATTCCCTGCCCATTCCTTGCCCTCTCCCTGCCCGTTCCCTACCTTCTCCCTGCCTGCTGCCTGCCTATCCTCTGCCTTCTCCCTGCCCTTTCCCTGCTTATCCTCTGCCTTCTCCCTGCCCGTTCTCTGCCTCCTCCCTGCCCATCCTGCTCCCTGCAGCAGACAGGACAGTGGTATTTCCCCACCGGGTTCGGCGGGTGCTGGATCCCGCACCCCGGGGAGGTTTTGTCTCGCCCTGCCGTCCTGAGGATGACGTGTCAGAGCTGCAAACCACGGGGAAGGGGAAAGTCATGGGGTTTGGGGCTTTTCTCCTCACTCGCTTGCTTTCCTCCTTCTCTCTCATAAGGCGGTTGACTGTAAACTGCTCGGGGCAGGGATTGCACCTGGAAATTATGCCGTGGGAATAACTGAAGAGGTGAAAAAGACTCTTGCCCAAACTCGGCTTTTGTTTGCTTAAGTTTGAGTTTGCCACAGGCTCGGTGAGGGCTGAAGACAGCCTGAGGGACAGGGCTGGAAAGGTTTGCAAAAGAAATAACACTGTTAGAAAGCAGGGACTGAAGAAGGATTGGGGAAGGATGAACGGGAGACCGAGGGCAGAGAGCAGCTCCAGAGAGAGGATAAGGACATGAAGGGGAGAACATTTTTCTCTCTTAACCATTTACTATACTATTTTTTCCACCTCTCTTCTTAAAGCGACCAGCAATGAAGATGGCTACTCTGCCTGGGAAGTGCTGAGGACACAACCAGCTTTGAGCTTGGTCCTTCTGGCCGAGGAAGTCTCCCGATTTATGCAGTGGAGCGGTAACTTTGCTTTCTCGTACAAGCAGGGAACATTATTCCATAGCCTTTCATCCTAACGAGGCTTAAACTAAGTTTTAAGGATACGGCAGCATAAGCATTTAATCTATATTACTCACTGGCTGACATCTCCGGCGTCAGGTCCGGTTGTTTAGCAACAACCACTGGGCTCAGACGTTCTGCGTCCGCCGCATCCAGCGCCTCGGCAGCAGCCTGGCCCCTGATGGGCAGCCTGAGAGAGAGAGGGAGAGAGAGAGAAGGGCTAGATTTCCAGTCGTACACCCACCCCCACCGAATTTTGGTGGTTGGGTTACAAAAGGCCGTACCGCGCTGCGGTTTTTCCCCCCGGCTCCGTTCCGTTGCGCAGTGCCGTAGAGGGGAGGATGCCATTTCCAACGGCAGTGCGGTGGCAGGGACAGGGGAAGGAAACAGAAAAACAGGCATATAGGTGCCACTCCCCACTTTTTTTTTCCCCCCTCTCTTTCCCATCTCCACCTTTCTTGCCTCCCCTTCCTTTTCTGCCAGATTCCGTAGGGAATTTCAGCCTCTTACTGCAGTCGTCACAACCCCTCCTGACTCACTGAGCCTTCGCTGGCTGGAGCTGGCTCCCTTGGAGCATCCTTGCCTCCTGCAGCGCCAGTTCCGCAGAGCAGGGGAACAACAGGAATAGCAGCAACGACGGTGGTCCCTGCAGCAAGATGGACAGGCATAAATACACACACACACACTCACACACATATACAACAGCCCAAGGCAGCCATGGAGGTAACGCTGTACGGCCAGGAGCTGGGCTCAGAAACGATGTGTGGTTGCGTGGAAGTGGGGTGGGTTGAGTCTGTTTAACCGAGCGCTGCCGGAGCGGAAAAACCCTTTGCCTTTTCCCCCGTCGCAGTTGTGGGGCGGAGGACCCCATGAATCTGCAAAATTAGTGCTTCCTAATGGTGTTTCTCGGTCCTTTGGAAGGAGGTGCAACTGGCCACTGGTTATAGTTGCTTTGTGAGTGTCTGTGTTCAGCCTAGGGATGCCTTTGGTTTTATTCTTTCGCTACCGTCGTTTTGCCGCAGCGATAGTTTAATCGCGACTAAACGCAGGGAGGGGAAGGGGACAGAGATAAAAGGGGAGTTATTTCAAATGTTAAACTTCAGCTGTAAATCTCCTTACTCAGAAACTGAGGTTGCTGGCAGCAGGTAAAGCTGTGGGACTGGGAGGAAACCAGGCTAAGAAGGGGACAGGGCGTATTTCTGTAGGTTTTTTGCGCATAGGGCTGGTATGGATACTGTATGGGAGCTCTACGTGGGTAACTGGTCCATAATGGTTTCCCTGCGCATTGGCGCAAAAAGGACTGGGGAAAGCTGTGATTTCTTCCTCCCTCCGACACTGGTGTGTGTGTGATAATTGTGTAAGCTGATTCATTTTTCCGTATCCTGGTTTCCTGCCTTTGTCAAGGGGGGTTTGTGACATCCCTCAGCCTCGGTGCGGCATTATGACGCAGTGTTCGTTAATGCGCCGGGGTCCGTTGGCAAAATACGTGCCATTTTCTGGGGAGTTTTGACTGTTCGAGGACGGCAAAATTTGGTAAAGAAAGTTAAAGGATTGCAAATGCTCACGACATAGAATGTAAAAAGCGTTACCGTCTGATTCTCCTTCGCTGTGGAAGGCTCTGAGGGACGAGACAGCCATGATCTCCTCCTGCACTTGTTTTGCTGATGGTCATGTTACATCTGTGACGCAGCCCGATTTTGCTCTTGGTTCCTCTCCTGCACTCGATGGAGTTGAGCTGATGAGGGCACAAGCCTGAATAGGGTTAGAAACATTAATTTAATATCAGCGCTAAAGGTCGCGACCATCCCTGAAGTGGCAGGAATATCAGCACCCACCTATTTTCGCCACCCACAAAGGAAGGAGCTGGAACGAACACAGCAGCACCCCAAGCCATTTTGTTGCTCACAGAGTAGACTCTGAGCCTGCAGCGCTGCTGCTGTTCATTTCCATGTCACACAAACACAGCGCTGGGCTCTGTGTCAGGAGCTTTACTGATGCTGTGAGAAGCTTAAAGCCTACAAGCAAACGCTTTGCTTTTCTTATTTGGGAAAATTCATTAAAATGTCCCAATGCCAAATATTCTACCCTCACTCCTCTTAACAAATCACTTCCAGACCTGGCCAGAAAATACAATGCTGCCACGTATTATTTTTCTAAAACTTGTCTACGGTGTTTTCTTACAGTTTAATACGGGTGTGGTTGGGGAGAAGGGTAAGATTTTAGTCAGTTAAGTATCTGTATCGCTGATGCTAATGGGCAGAGATGCAGGCAAGAGAGATGAGTTCCCATATCTTGTATCTGCATCCCGGTGTAGGTACTCCCAAGCCTGGGTTGCGAAGATGCTTTTGTTCTGGAACGAGAAGGGAATGCTCTATTCTGTTCTCATTCACCCAAAAGTCTTGGTGCAAAGGCAGCAGACACGGCCAAGGTGGGAACCTCACAAAATGGTTTCACCAGCTCCGAGCTGCCGGTGCCGTTTCTGCTGGCAGGGCTCTGGGAGCTGTACCATGGGCTGTCGCTGCAAGGTCATTCCCCTGACTCATTCTCAGCCACCAGTTGGTTCAGGAACTCCCAATCTGCATTTCTTGCGAGACTGGCAGTGCTCGAGTCCACAACCTGGAGGGCAGGCTCCAAAACTAATGTTACTGCAGCAGCAGGCCACGAGTCTGAAAGCATAGATCCATAAAAATTCTGCACCTCGGAAGTGTCTTAGAATCCCCATCTATAATTTGTTTCTTGAGCTAAATAGAAAAACTTAGCACTAGTTCCCTCATCCCCTTTCCCCCCAAGACCTCCTCTGACTGCTGGGAATCAGCTCTAGTATGTATTTAAGGACTAGGCATCAACTTACATTGTGTTCCAGGGAAAAGAAGTGTCTGTGTATATTTGCATTTCTGGTCCTGCAGTCTTTACCAGGCAGACTCCGCCGGCTGCTCCGAGCTCACCGGTGTCTGTCACGCCAGTGTTGTCTCTCGTGTGCTTTTAGTTTCAGGCAGCACCTCAGCTCAATAGCTCTTCTCCCCTCCCAGGTTTCCAGATTTTCCTCTGGTGGTCCTATTTCTCCACGTCACCAGTATTTCCAGTTGACTCAGGGCAACCAACCATGGATACGTCAGGGCTGGCTCTTGTCTTCCCAGCTTCACAGGTGGCAGTGGAGTGGTTAATGCCGCGAGGATCTTGAGCTAAGCAGCCAAGTTTGTCCCCATCTTTGCAATAACAAAGCTCAATTTTGGGGAACGTTATCCTTTTGAACAGAGAGGAACAGGGGGGCCAGTGCAGACGAAGCATGGACGCAGGCAGACCCTTCCAGCTCCCAGTTTTGCTAGCCCACCTCCCTAAGCCTCCAGCCCCGAGCCACCTCCTGCCCGGGGAGGTGCTTAAAGTCAGCCTTAGCCTTCAGCATCATTATTCTCTACTTTTCAAAAGGGAAGGAACCTGGCTGCTAATCCTGATGCCAGTGACGACTCTTCGCCTACAGGGAGGCATATGTGAGAGCTTGTCTGCTAAAAACTGAGCCAACACAGTGTGATTCAGCCCTTAAGCTTTCCAAGGAAGAGCTATTTCTGAGCTAGCCCACCTCCCTAAGCCTCCAGCCCTGAGCCACCTCCTGCCCGGGGAGGTGTTTAAAGTCAGCCTTAGCCTTCAGCATCATTATTCTCTACTTTTCAAAAGGGAAGGAACCTGGCTGCTAATCCTGATGCCAGTGACGACTCTTCGCCTACAGGGAGGCATATGTGAGAGCTTGTCTGCTAAAAACTGAGCCAACACAGTGTGATTCAGCCCTTAAGCTTTCCAAGGAAGAGCTATTTCTGAGTTAAGCACATCTCCTCAGCTCCCCACACAAACACTCTTTATCCAGTACAAATGGTGCATAGTAGGTGTCCAACTGCAGCCACTGGGTTTGTATTTGGATATACAGCTCAACTGCTTCTTAAACATTGACCATGGCTCTCAAACACGTGGTGGAGTTTCAGTGACAGACAGAAGGATGGAACCAAACAGCTCACGTGCTCAGGGGACTCAGCTGGGAATTCGGTCGATGCTTTTTTCCAGCTTTTTTTGCCAGGTTCTTCTACTTCGGACAGTCTTAAGACACAGCAGGGGTCTGAAGGCACGTTTTCAGATGGTTATACTTCAGTAAACATCTGGCAGTATTTGTTTCCTGATGCTCTTCACTGGCACAGGACATTCTTTTGTCTCTTGAAAGACACAAAGAAAAAACATGACTTCCCTTGACATTACCTAAAGTAGGTGGAACGGCAGCGTTGGGGGAACACCATGTTCCTGAACTGACTACACAAATCACAACAATCATCTCCCTGCGACTGCTTTCAAGACCTGCAATCAATACTTTATATTCTGAGGTGACGCTCAGGTACAGAAGTTAGGAATAGAAGATTGCTTTTCTGGTTTCAGCTACTTCAGTGGATGGTATCTTTTAGTGGAGCTACCTTTGTAACGTGCTGTTCAGTCAGGCTACATTTGATGAGTTTTCAGGGCTGCACCTTCCTTCTGCTCTTACATGACCCAGGTCATGGAAGTGCGATGCTTTTCTTCCCCTGGGTAAGTTTGCCCGGTTTCACCTCCTCGTGCCTCGTGAAATCTGAAATCCTCAACAGGATTCAGTGGTTCAGTAGTTTCTGTGCCCTCCAAACGGGCTGTGGTGAAAGCAAAGGTGGAAGAAAACTGTCTGACTCCAGGTGAGTCAAAGCAATTTCAGATGAGCAGAGGAGAAGCAGAAGATTCGAAACTTTAGCCCTAGTATCTAGCACTCCCAGAATGGTAACCATGCTAAAACCAATCCCTTCAGAATAGTTTTAAGGCAAGCAAATAGCAAATAAGTGTTATATTTTACTTAGCAGTCTGCAACAAGGTTCTGGGTTTTAAAAACCAGGTCTTGTGAATAAATCCTAACTCTTTTAGTGATGTTGCGCTGTTACGAAAGGTCCCTTCCAACCCAGATGATTCTGAGGCTCTACCTCCACATTTCTCCAAAAGATCTGTAATTTGCAAATTAAAGGTCTTTTGTACTTTTTTTAAGCCTCCTTTGTTAGACCCAAGCACCACAGAAAATGTGGATCACTGTGGCAGAACCATAAAGAAGGCTGGTATGGCCCATCGCAGCCCCCGTGGGCCTGGGTCAATGCTCGTGTTGAACTATCTTGCCCTCAAAATGAAGTTTCCTGTATCCAAACCACCAATATCTGTTTCTCAGCTCTCTCAAAACTCAGTCAAAGCAGCAAGAATTAACCACACACCAGAGTGCCTTCAGGGAGGCCACCGTGCAGAGAGAAAAGGCCAAGATGTGCCTCTCAGACCTCATCACAAGCCAAATTTCGGGCATCGCGGACACGATCCATCACCTGCCCGAAATTATCTGGAAGAGCTGCTTTTCCCCACATCAAATGAAGGAGCAAACAAAAACCCCAGCCTTCCCCTCAGCCCCAAACCCTTGAACAATTGCACCATTTAAAAAAAAAAATGGGTTAGAATGACAGGCAGGTTGTTGACAGTTCAGCACAGTTAGAGAAATGCTAGTGAGCGCTCTGACAGATCACCCTTAATAGGAATGGTAATTAGTGACTCAGAATGCCGCTCGTCCCAGTGCTCAAACACAGCTAAATGGGACAAAAAGCTCTTGGGGCTTTTACCCCCTGGATGCCACAGGCTGGTGTTCAGCCACCTTGGGGTTTTGGGGCAGGAGGGGACAGACAACAGAAGGTTTGCAGACCCAGAGTGCCTGGCTTTTGACTATTTATACTGCAATAGTAGGACTAATAATGGAATAGACTACGTTCTCCAGTGCCTGGCTTTTAACTTCACTATTTATATTGCAATAGTAGGACTAATAATGGAATAGACTATGTTTTCTCAGGACTGCAATCTGGAGGGTTTATTCTGATCCTAATCAAGGAAAAGAAAAATAATGTCCATTATGCTTTTCACTGAATTTTTCACTGAATTTTCACTGAATTTCTAGAGTTGGAAGGGACCATAGAGATCATCTAGTCCAACTCCCCTGCTGAAGCAGGATTGCCTAGAGCTGGTCAGAGCATGTTACTCAGGAGCATCCAGGCGGGTTTTGAAAATCTCCAAAGAAGGGGACTCCACACCCTCCCTGGGCAGCCTGTTCCAGGGCTCTGTCACCCTCACCGTGAAGAAGTTTCTCCTCATATTTGAGTGGAACCTCTTCTGTTCCAACTTGTGCCCGTTGCCCCTCGTCCTCTCACTGGGAACCACTGAAAAGAGTCTGGCTCCCTCCTCCTTCAACCCTCCCTTGAGATACTTGTAGGCGTTGATAAGGTCTCCCTTTAAACTCAAGGAGGGAAGTCCATGTTCTTGCTGCCCGTAATGGCAGTAGCATCTCCAGAACCATCTTCTAGTCACAGTCACCAACTCCACGAAGTGATGCAGCATCTCCCCAGCCTTTACCCAGCCCGGGTCAGTGCTGCTGCCGCTGCCACAGAACGTCCTACACCCCCAGGAGCTCAGCTGGCAAGTTGGGGCACATTTGTCCATACCTGACCCACGCAGCACCACACGGTAACAGAGCTGCACAACAAACAGATGCAGTTACACGCTCCCCCGGGCTGAGGAAGCTTCTTTTTTTAATTTTTTTTTTTTTTTTTTTTTGAAACCTTAGAAGTTCACTCATTTCAATTCCCCTGGCAGGTCACCACTCGCACTGTCACACCCCTCTGTCCTGCACCTGGCCCTGCTCTGACTCACTCCCCGATGCTGAGGATGATGCATCGAGCTCGGATTTTCTGCATGTCAAAGGGGAAGAGTTTCTCCAGGGGAGACCAGAGCCTGACAAACCCGGAGTTCAACTCCGTGATTGGAAAATGGAGGAAAAAAAATTTCTGCCGCGCACAGGATCGTGCAGAGATGGGTTTTGCTTACTATGGAAGCCCCAGAAATGCCTTAATTTATAAGCTGTAGGCTGTGGAAAAATCAGGTCTGTGACATCCAGGCTTGCCTTGTTCCTGCAGACTAGATTAAAGGTCTCAGGCTAGGGAGGACGTTCCCTTTCATGGGGGAGGCAGGGATTTCTTCCCTTTTTGCCTTTGTCGCCTGTGCAAGGTATAAAGCAGAGTGAAGTCCGTGAAAGGCTTTGAGATGTTCCTCTGAAAGAAGCTACAGAACAGAACTGCTACTGAAACAGGTCTGGAAAAGGAGGAAAAAAAACCCAGAATAATAATATTGTACTTTTTCTGCTATTATTTAGGGAAAACTCCAGAACGTTTAGACAAAGCCAACTACAGCTGATGGCATTTTCCTGTCTCCCCACACACCTGTGTGTGTCCATAAGCACACACTCAACACCCAGCAAATGCTTGGGACAAGCACTGGTTTCTTTTTCTGCGTGTGTGCACAGGAATAGCTGAGTGCTGTGTGTCACAGAGTCTTGAGCTGCTCTCTTTTCTCTCCTCCCCTCTGCCTGCCCAAGCACGCCATTAGGTTTGGAAAGAACTGTCCCAGATACATCCTTCGTAAAAGCCCTACCTGAGTTTGCAAGAAGGGGCTGCTTGGAGGGAAGGGAGCTCGTTAAGGCACAGGACAATCTTTAGGTTGCCTGGACGAGGGGCAGCAGCATCTGAATGATGCTGAAGTGAAACCTGGTTTTATCAAATTATACATCATGAACGAGCCATTGGTCTTTAATTGCTGCATGGTATTTCTGGGAAGGTTATTTGGGGAGGGGAAGGGAAGGCACACGTAGATGTTGAGACCCAGTTCAGACTCTGGAAGTCTCCTGCCTGTAGAGCAGCTCTCATTTTAGCAGCACAAACAGAAGTGACATTTCCACCAACTGTTTTTGAAAACCCTAATAAAGATTTCATTTTACTGTTCAGGCACATACTTAATACTGAGAAGAAAAACAAGACAAGAAAAAAAAAGACAAAGCAACCCTCACTTTGAGCCTGTTTCTGAAAGATGCTGCTGCTGTACTTCATCTGTGCTGCAACGGACCTCTCGGTCCAGCTTTTCAGTAGTAAATCTTGTGCTGATAATACAGGGTGCCTGAGGAATAACTGTGCCAGCAAGACAGGCACTGGGGAGGGAACCTGCTTTCCACTTGTCTTTCACCCTGTTGCCCCAGATAATGGATTTAGAAACGACAGCAAATATCCAGACACAGTAATCTAGCGCAGTGCTTTCCCCTTCCTCCACCCCTCTTTCTTGGAAGGACACGCTCTTTTTCTCTGAGCTTTTCCTCTGCTGCCTGAGGCTGCACATTCACATGTAGGCACCCAAGCAAGATTCTTGGGTCTGGTTAGAAAACTAAAGCAAAGAGTTGCCAAAAACCCAGGGCATCCATAACTGAAACTCCCAACTCCATTTCTGCCGCACTTTATTCCATTTTACACCAGCTCCTGCACCAGCACAGCTGAGCCACAGTGGCCAGGGGTTGAGAGTCACCAAATTATATGTGTGTGTAGTCATTCACTGGCTCCAAGAGCCCCATCTGTCCCTGCTGTACAGGGGGACACACTGCAGGTAACCCCCACAGGGCTGCCCAGAGCCATCCCATTGCCAATAACCATCAGCCACTCGTCTGTGCTCTCTCCTACTTCCTCCACAACTTTCGTTGAACCATTTGCAGTTCAGATTTGCAAACACTCCCCTTCTAGCTTTCACTCTGACCCACACTCAAAGTAGTTTCCATGCAATTTATTTTTATTGTCCCACATCAGGACGGTCACATTTCCTCTCCCTGTCACAAAAAAAAAGCTCCTGACCCCTCCTGTCCTCTCTGATGATGCCGAGATCAGGAAGCGATGAAAAGCCAGAACACTCTGTGTCCTGGGCAGAGTGAGGGTTACAGCTTGTTCCATCTGCAATGGCATGACAAAAGTGTTTCTGCACAACACAAACTTCCCCCCCACCCCAGCAGTAGCACTCTCTGCACTGCAAAGAACTCAGACCCTTCTCACTCCTCCTGGTAAGAGCTTCGGTGTTATCGCACAAGGAAATCAGTCACTGCCAGAGCGGTGGGGTTCTCCATCACGTATCTCATTTCTCCTACAGCAGCCTCAACAATTCACAAGATACCCCAAAAACCCCACGTGTCAATAAAGTAACTAACCTGAAGTTAACTCTCTTACTTTCTCATAAAATTAAATAGATGACTTTTTCTCTAGGTACGGTGGAGATGAAGGATTTTCTCTCTCAGCCCGCAGCCCTGCACCGGATGTGTCTTCCTCTGGAAGCTGGTTTCACATGGTGGCTTAGATTTTCCCACTTTGTATCTAGCACCATTTGAAATCAGTGTTCTAGGAGCAAGAATTACAGCGTGGGAGGAGACCAAGCAGCTGCTAACTCCACCGGCGGCCTCTACTCCTTAAACCAGCACTTTTCCCAATGGTTATGTCCTTGCCAGCCATCCGCTTTGTAACATCATCTGATTTCTAGACACTTCTACAACCACTGTATACACCCTCTCAAGCCAGGGCCACGACAGGAACAGCTTCCTTCAAATGTATTTCTACTTAATAAACAATGGATATTGAGCTCAAGTTGTCCAGAGTAAAGTGATCCAAAAGTTGCATGAAACCCAGTGCATCCGGACAGGCAGAGTACGTTTCCGTTATTATACGATCACTAGGGCCCTAACGTTTAATTTATTAACTTAGGGCCAACGTAGCTCCACTCAGTGCTTGGGGACTCCATCACCATGGAATTATCATCATTTGCTCTGCAAACCCAGAAATTCCCTCCACCAGTTTGATCTCAGCAGTTAAAACACAACAGTGCCTTCAGCAATCACGATGTCGTCACCCTGGTGCACACAGAAACCCCTCCTTTTGCTAGAATTATATTTTTTTTAAGTTTATTGCTGGTAACTTCTAGTAACGTTTCAGACAACTTCTATACCCTTGCATCCAAACCCGCTAAAGTGAAGCTATAAACTATTTTTGCTTGACCTCACTGTTGTCCAACATGTTATTATACCCAGACAAGCCGATCGCTGTGCGGATGGAGCGTTTGATCAGAGCACTCTAAAGAAATGCGTAGCTGTCATCTCCAAGAGGATTCTTCTCTGAGCCAGGAAAATGTCTCTTACACAGGCTGACCGATTTCTCTTGGTGTTCAGAGTCTCAGTTTTTGTCTAGCACCATTTGAAATCGGTTATGATGTAGGGGGAAAAGCAACAATAATGGAAAACTTCATTCCCCCGCCCCCCCAAAGTCCTTTTAAATAAAAAAACCATCCAAAGCAGGCTCTTGCTTCCCAAACACCTGCTTTGCTGTTCTCTGACCTGCCGTTACACCGACAGCCCGAGCATCCTGCACTAAAGGAGGACACTCAGCACCACGCTCAACTAGGAGGGATGCTTCATGAGAAAAGGAAGCATCTGCTCAAACTCCTCACTCAGATTCTTCAGCCCATGTGTGCGAGCGCAGCCACCCTCCGACCACTGATATTCCACGTGCTATTTGTTTGCCTTAACCTGTTATTTACTCAGATTGATTTTTTTTTATTTTTTTTTCCTTTTAAATAAAATTGTGTGCTACTTGGTATCGGGCTCTGTCTCAGGTAGACAGATTGCATCTCTCCCTGCTGGATTATATCTAATTGCTGCCAAGTCTCTTCATTTCAGGCCCCAGCTCCATTTTCCCCACCCCGAGTGAGCGTTTACACTGATTTTTCAGTGTAACACTGAGAATCCTGCCCACCACTGGCACCTGGCACACGAAACTTCAAACCAGGTAATGCTGTACCTCCCTTTTGTTACTCCCCCTTTGCCAGAACATCACTTATTTTACCAGTAGATGGCAACAACACATTTTTATCACACGCAGCCTTTTTCTTAGCACCAAGTTCACGCTTTCATGACTCTTAATTATCAGTTCCAGATTCTAAAATGAAATAATTCATGTGGGACTGAGTTTTAGAAAAATGGTGCAGAACTCACGGCAATTAGGACAAATTAATTTGTAACATTTAAGTCAAATTGCCTGGTAGCTGCCTATCCCGTCGATGCTCCCTGCAGTCCCAAAACTTCCTGAGAACTGTCAGCATTTGCAGCCCACACCAATGGATTCTGAGTATCACAACCACAAATGTAAAAAAAATATGGCATGTTAGTTATTATTTTCTATTCCACCCTCTGAAAGGCTTCATTCTATCAGGCAGCTGACTCCACACATTAAGAAAATTAAGTACATTTTGAGTGTGACCCTCAGACAATTAAAAATAACCACATTCTACTCAACATTTTACTTAAAAACACCTAAGCTGTATTCCCGAAGGATTACATCTGTCACACTCGGGACAAAAGTGCCAGAACACACTAGGAGCTTTGCTCCTGCCTCAGTGTTACAGCAAAACAGCCACAGGATAATCTGCCTTTTCTCCAGCAAGTTTTGACCAAGTTTCTCCAGAGGGAACACCGTAAGGTTTTGGAGGTTCTGGGAAATCCTCTGCAATTCCAAAAAAATCCCCAAAGGTCGCTCAGCAAATCAGAACACATTCTCTGCACTGCTAGTGAGGAATTCTGCACACAAACTGCCAACTTCCATCTCCACAGTCACCACTTAATGCAAGTTTAGTACGTGAAAAATCATCTCAAGAATCTGCTTATCATACGATGAATGAAAGACAAACACTTACTGCTAAGTAATTTCACATTTTTATTTGGAATATCACAAATCATCACTAGTCTTTACATCCAAAAAAAAGTATAAAAATAAGGCTTTTTTGTTTTTTTACAGTTATTTCAGTTTAGCATTAAGTGCATTTCAGCATATTTTAAAACATTGCAGATGCCACACATAATCAGGCTGTCTAGTGACCACCACGCTCAATTCCCAGTGTATCATCACAGTATTTACAAACAATTATCAAACTAGGTATTGGCCAGACAATGAGCAGCGAGTCATTCTGTGCAGCCAAAACTCCTTTTTAATAACCAGAGACTATTATGAACTCCGACAATGCAACTGCTGGGATTGTCCCAAAAAGCCCTAGAAAGCCCTAAATAGCTCTGTGTTATTCAGACAAGCAGTTCCCAGCAGTGAAGGGCTCTGCCAACCCACCACCGACACCAAAAACCAGTTTTGATGCTGCCTCAGCTGTCTGAAGTGAGGCAATTTGGTTTTTCTGGGGAAATTGCTTCTTATGTTGACAGCAAACTCAGATTCACAACGCCAAAACCTGTCCTAATTAAGATTTGGGTTTAATAAGGAATTAGAAAGAGCAAGTATGTATTGAATGTAACAGCTATCAATGGATGGCTGAGTCTCAACTCAAACGCTGTGATGGGAGCTCCTGGAGCCACAGGCTGGACTAAAACCCATCCTGAAGCCACTGCAAGCAGCTGCCTCCAGAGCCCCCAGCCAGCACCCACTCACCCCCACTCCTGCACCCCCCAACTAACCTGCTTTGGTCTTCCCTTAACCTAAAAAGAGGAGCCAGACAGGGAAAGGCTTCCATTTCTCAGCAGAGATCTGACAGCAAATCTAGCATTACAGAGCGAGATCAAGCATCGGAGGCTGTACGCAGAGATTTGAGATGCCATATGTGAAATACATGATTTCAAGTAAAAAAAAAAAAAAAGAAGATCAATCCATACAGCGCCCTTTCTACCCTGAAAAGCAACAAAATTATCCCCAAAAACTAACATCAAGGCTCAAGAAAAATCAAGCCTCCTAAGGAACTTACACTGCGCTCCTGATAGGAGATGGCTACACTGATTTCTCTGCAGCTCCTTTAATTAGTGCCTTCTGTCAATAGGCCAACAAATTTAAAGGCAGGGGATATCTTTGCCATAGGAACCGTTAATTTTCCATTCCAACAAATTCACTGTAGTCTCTCTCTGATTGTATCAAAGAGCCAGAAATATATATGGCTTTTTTCCTTCATAAAGGCAATGGGAAAGCTCTACCGCTCTCATTTAAAGGCACATTTTAATTAATTAAATATACAGAAACCAACTTTGGACATAGCCTTACAAGGCACCGATCTCATAAGGAAAATAATAATAAAACATTTCAGAATACAAGAGACAACATAATCGTCTGTATCACCTCAACCACACCAACGAACACGAAACACATTTGGATTTTAGTGAGCAGAGCTAACACTGGACAAAAGTCTTCTGTAAGAAAAGAGGTAGCACTGAAGGCAGCAGCAGCTGGCCCTGTGACAGTGACACGTCCAGGACTCCCGCCGACACAGCTGCTCCTGTGTGCTACCAGCCTCAAAGTCCATTTCCATACACAGAAAAACAGTCAAACAAGCAGTGCATATAAGATCTAAACTGTGATAAAAAAAGGACATAGCCTTACAAGGCACCGATCTCATAAGGAAAATAATAATAAAACATTTCAGAATACAAGAGACAACATAATCGTCTGTATCACCTCAACCACACCAACGAACACGAAACACATTTGGATTTTAGTGAGCAGAGCTAACACTGGACACAAGTCTTCTGTAAGAAAAGAGGTAGCACTGAAGGCAGCAGCAGCTGGCCCTGTGACAGTGACACGTCCAGGACTCCCGCCGACACAGCTGCTCCTGTGTGCTACCGGCCTCAAACTCCATTTCCATACACAGAAAAACAGTATGAGTGGCCCAGAAGGAAAAGCACATAAATACATATTCTTTTTGTCTTAGGAATGAGCTCCCACTCCAGTTAATCAGTAGCATGAGACATAGGACAAGATATTTATCTACAGAAACTCAAGGCAAGTGCAAGAATTTTCCATTTCTGATTGGCAGATTCAACTGCAAACTCCCTCCCACCCCCCAAAAAAGGTCATTCATGCTTTACAGGTCTTATATTCGGCAGTATATGGAGTGCTGTCACGTTTCCTACAAACAAAAAAACAGGTCAAATCAGAGATTTTACATTTAAATGGTTTTAACATTTATTCTGAAAGCACATCCTTAGTTTCATCATTAAATCAACAGGTAAAGTCATGAAACTAATCATTATTTGTCTTCATCTTACTAAGCAAGCCCTAGACTGAGGAGGTTTTTGCTTCATTTCATCCACCAGACCGCTAAGAACGACCCAGGGAATGCAACAGTGTCTGATCCAAATGGATCATTTCAAGTAACCAACAGACCGTGCCCGAGTATTATCAAAAACTGAAACCAGACAGAACAGTTACAGGATTCCTAAATGATTTGGAGACTACATCAGGACCATGCCCTATAATTTATTTTAAATACAGTATGTTGTTCAGTACATTTTTGTAACCAGAAGCTGAATATTAGTTTGTGAGAATTTGGATTTTGTAGTCCGCTAACAGCAAATGTACAGTACTTAAACATACTAGAATTAAAATTCATAATTACTTCCATAAGTTTGTGAGAACTTGGATTTTGTAGTCCGCTAACAGCAATTGTACAGTACTAGAATTAAAATTCATAATTACTTCCATATATATGTATTTTGAAGTTCTTGAATAACTCCTGTTTTGCTTTACAGGACCGCCCCCCCCCCCAAACCTCTGCACTATTACTCTGGGTCTCTAAGGAGTTCTAGACACCGTAAGAAAAGCTCAGGGGTTATTAGTGCATCCACACACCAGAGCAGTCATTTCTCTTATCACTGTCACGTGCAAAAGGTTAAGATTAAGGACATAAGAACTCTTGATTCCTTTTTTTCCACTCTCCAAAAATAAGCCCAGCTAATGCAGACAACTAATCCTATCTCCATTAGAAACATCTTACTTCAGAGGTAAAGACAATATTCCTTAAGCCATACATTATTTTGGAAGAAATGCCAAGCTTAACTTTCCTCTATGCCATCTCAGATTTATCAAAAATACTGAAAAATCATCTGTTCTTTAGAACTAAGTAAAATCAGGACTGTACATTTGAAAAGACCTTTACATCCAGTTCAACCAGTAACTTCTCAGAACTCGTGCAATTGAGAAAAGTGGCAGAAATTAAATACTAGTTTAGGGACGAATTTGTAGTGCAAAGGGTAACTGTTAAGGTAGTAATGACAAAATACTGACAGGGAACAGTCAAACTAAGCTGTTCTGTCTTAAATCTGTCCTGTTGTGAAGAGCCAGGTTTTTGAAGGAGCTAACTTGACCCCACCCAAGAGCAGGAGTAATTATAACTATCACCAAATGCAGCTGACTACTCCACTAAGCACTAATTCAAAATATAGGAGAGGAAATCAGTTGCAAACAAGCAACTGGATTTTGACCCTTTTTAGGGTTACAGAACTCTGAATTTGAAAAAAAGAAATAATCTTTTTATAAGAAAGATTTAAAGAGAAGACCTTGTTTGCACCTTATTTATTTTATTTTTCTTCAAGAAAGCTGAAAAGGCAGATGAAATCAGTAACTGAGAGGTAATCTGGTTTTCTCTGAAAGCACCCACACTGCCTTTAGAATTCTAGTGTCCGTGCAATGCAGCAAAGCTGGGCTCCAGCTCCAGCAGTCTTGTCGTTATAGGGAATTATACTATTAACTAACAAAACTAACACAGCACTGCAATCCATTTCACATCACTGAGAGAGGTGCAAACACCCTACTCAGTACGTATATAGTCTCTTAGAGAAAAATATGCTACTCATTTTTTTAAAGACAACCCCAAACTAGGCTATGTGACACATAACCACCGGGAGCTATCACTTCTGACACTAGCTGGATTCCACACTCCTGAAATTCTGAGTAAACCATCATAAAAACAACCACCGGGAGCTATCGTTTCTGACACTAGCTGGATTCCACGTTCCTGAAATTCTGAGTAAACCATCATAAAAAAAGACACTTAAGCTTTATTGCATAAATCCAAATTAAGTGGAAAGGGTATACCTTTTTAAGATTCAATTAATACTTTTGTGGAGTCTTCCATCTCAGCTGGTACATTAGCTTTTAAAATACATGTTTCCTTGCAACTCTCATCAACTGTATACGAGCTGAACAGCAGAAGGGGAAAAAGGTCTAATTGAATGTCTATTTAACTGGCAGATTAAACACGTAAGAAAGAGAGGGCAGGGAGAGATTCTTAATGGAATTTGAAGACAACACAGCAAGTATGAGGTGCTGGAAGCACAACAGTTGACAAAGGCTCAGCTACATCAGGAATCCAGAAAACAAAACAGGGAGATTGAGGCCTCAATAAAAGATTAGATTGGGCGTTTCAGATATGAAAGAGGTTTAACTGCGAGACGTTCACAGCGATGAAGCTTAAGGAAAGCACTGGGTGCAGTAAGACTTTCAATGTTGTAAGATTTTCAGGAATATAAAAGTCTTTAATTTTTAATGTTGCTTTAGATCACACCTACTTTCTACACCCAGAGAAGTCCCTCCACAGATGAAGGCAGAAAGTGCTGCCCCAATCCTATTAACTCCCATATACTCGTATTTGGCCCATCCAGACTGCAGTATCCAAAAGTCATGGATGAAAAACAATTGCTCAAAAGCACTAAATAGGAATTTAGTAGCATACAGGTGCCCTGCCACTCTGCTCACAGGGCCACTCTGCCCCTTGTAATGACACCACACGGCCTGTGTGGAAGACACTGTAGCTAAAACCTTGCTGGATAGAAGCCAGCTCCAGTGTTCTCCCAACTAGTACTGCCCGTACTTATTCCAAATATGAACCACAGGAATATTTCCCCTGGTTTATTTTATTTAAAGCATCCTTTTCTTTGCTTCATGTGCCCCAGATAAATTCCAACAGATTTTGCTGAATGGTAAATCAGCTTTGATGAGATGCTTATCGTAACACTCTCGTTCTATACGTACCACCTAGCTCCTTCTGGATTTTCAGCCTTTTGGGTCTTACAAACTATTTCTCCAACAAAACAGGCTTTTTTCAAGAAGTTAAAATAAGACATGACTGCAAGAAGCGATGCTCAAAGAGGCATTTAAATCTCCTGCCACCCCTCTATAAAAAAAGCATACCTAACAATCAGCTGGTTTGAAGATAAAAGTTCAAAAGGCCCGGTATGTTTCTTAGAAAGAGAAGAACACACTACTAATATTCTACAGTTGACTTTGCAAGTCTTTAACATGGGAACACCCAACATTGCTGCTGCAGGAGAAAAAAAGCTGAAGTGGATCCACACATGAAACATTACTGTAGCAAAGCTGACTATTTCCTTTTTTCAAACAGCACAGGAGCACTGCTTTAGGCCAGTATTTTTTTTCGCCTTTTCCTTATAACTAAGCCAATGTGATTTTATTCAAGGTGCTTCTGGTTCAAACCACAAATCACAGTGGTTCTCCAGTTGCCCTCCACTACCACTGGTACATCCAGGTAGAAGACAGGAAGCTCCAAGGCTCCCAGTTCATGTAAAGCCTCCCCAGGCTCATAAGGCCTGGCAGACCCCGTGATGCCAGAGGGCACCCCAGCAAGAAAATAACACAAGCCCCCACACAAGCCACTACCACCACTGGTTTTAAGAGGTAAACTGACGTGGTTTAGAGCAGATGTGAACAGTACTTTCCTCGAC
Source organism: Calidris pugnax (assembly GCF_001431845.1). Lineage (NCBI taxonomy): Eukaryota > Metazoa > Chordata > Aves > Charadriiformes > Scolopacidae > Calidris > Calidris pugnax. The sequence continues at coordinate 2,674,583 of NW_015090898.1, forward strand.
AAGTGCACCTATGCTAAATACAAGCTTAAGAACAGGGGTTTCCCTTCCTTGAAATTAGTGCAAGTGTTAATTAGCAGCTTGTCTGAATAGCAGATACAAAACCAAAGTCAAACACATTGTTAGGCGCTTTAGCTTCACATCAGCTGCTCTGCTGAGCTCATATATAACCATCAGGCATTTGAAAAGGAAAGGGCAGACAAAGCTCAAGAAACTTACAAGCACATTAGCGCTGCTTTTGCTCAGTCGTTTAGAAATTTGCAACAATAACAACAATAAAAAAGTAGGCTTACTCACCCATTTTGTGAAAAGAATTTCTTATAGATCCAGAAGGCTGCCAGTAACACCACAATTGCCACAATCACTTTAGGAAGGAAAAAAAAAAAGCCTTAGAATGATAAAGATCATCTCTAACTCAATAAAAAAGCCTCAGAGACTTTTAGCAGAACTAGCACTGTTCTCATCCACAGCCCTATAGACCCCACCCCCAAAAATACTTAAATTTTAAAATAACCAAAACTCCAGCATCATGTTATGTTACTGCAGTCACGGGTGCTGGCCAGAATATCAATTCCACATAACATATACAATCCACACTGTATCTTGTTCACGTTTTATAAGATACTTACCACAGATGCAGGCCGTAATATAACCACCTAAAAAGAGAGTGAATCGGTATCATAAGAGGAACACAAGTGCTTCTTGTTCAAACATTATTATAAAAATATTCACAGAGTTACTTCAAACAGATCAAGCACTTCTGCCAACACAACCCTTGCAGCAGGCAAGTTTAGATTGTAATATTTATTTAACTTAAAATATTCCTATTTTTAAATGGATTTTAGCAAACCTGATTTTTCTTATGTCAAAATAAAGAAGGAAGTGTATATAATATGATTTCCCTGAATACAGAAGAATGTCCCCAAGAAGCATGGCACCTGTTATGTGTATTTTCATTCTAGTGGAAATTCTTGCAGTTCATACTTACTTAACTGGCAAGTTGGCACTTCAGGATTCCATCTGTTTTCTCCAACATACTCAATACGAGCTTCACCATGTAACGTGTAGCCTGTGTAACACTCAATCTTAATAAAATCCCCCACAGAATAGGAAGGTTTCTGTCCTTCAATTACTCTACCATGATTTATGCTTGGTGTGGAATCAGAAGCTTTAATCTCACCTGGAAAGAGATTGGGGTTGGGGGGGGAGGAAAGGAAATAAAGTCCAAGAACAGAGCTGGCACACAAAGCAGATTCAAGAAGTTGCAATCAAAAAGCCCCTACATTTGTGTAAATATCAGAAGCTTGCTCAATCTTCAAGACATTTTATATGCAAAGGTATCCTGCTTCCTGGAGGCTGCAGATACTTCTGCTGATGGACACGCTTCATTAATAGAGAGACACGTCTGGGCTTCATTAGGACAAACAGTTGTGTCAAAGTCATGACAATCTGTTTCCATTGTAACAAGTGATTACACAGCGCAAAGGGAGGGGAGAACAAAGCCCGACACCATCAAAGGAAAAATCTTTACAAAACACCCCCCAAACAGATCTTTCCCACTGGCTTTTCAACTTTAACAATGTCCATAAGCCAAAAAAAAAGACTGAACAAGATTCCAACTCTGCTGAAAACTGTCCTCAGTTGCTAGAACTGCCCCCTCTACCCCCCCCCCTCCC
>NW_015090898.1:2676386-2681137 GCF_001431845.1 Calidris pugnax
CCAGGATCCCCCAATCCTCCCACCCCCTGCCCGGCTGCCAGGCTCTGCACATCACTGTGTCAGACAGCTGGCAACCTGGCACTCTGCCCTTCATTTTACCAAGTTTTACTCACATGTACAGTGTTGTAAGGAACTCCACGTATCGTGTCCTTGACAAGTTACTGTCATGTTTCGTGCACCATCAGGAAAAGCACAATTTGCATTGCATTGTATCTGAACAGACTCTCCTTCTTGATATACAGACTTTTGTTGAACCACTGCTCCATTTTTGATTTTTGGGGCACTGCATGCAACTGCAGTAACTGGTAAGGGAATTTAAAAATAAGCTTAGTGATAACAAACCTTAAATATTTCATAATTCATCAACTCACCCCACAAATAGACATTGCTCTTGTATGAGAAAAATAGATCAGCATATCTGAATAGTTTAACTTTACCACAATTTAAAATATAAATATTTCTTTTGGAAAACGTAGACACTATAGTTTCCTCACACTGCATACCATACTCCTAGCTCTTTCATCAGAATTCAGAAACACATCTTTTCTCCTGTATTTCCACATGAAATCACAAGAACGACCACCATGGTGCTATTAGGATGCAGCAGCATCACAATATGTCCATGCCACAACTTCTATATATGCACATCTCTAACTCAGCTCACTCTCATCCAAAAACTCTTTGGAATTAAGAGTCACTTGAGCACCTAAAAGAGTTGTCCACAGATGAGGCTCCAGGTGAACTTCCAGAGCACGTGATGCCCACCTACTGTGTTAAGATTTTAAATTTTAGCTAAGAGAGATATAAAACATTCTCAACATACAAGAGAAGTTGGATTCTTATTTAAAGACTTACTTTTTTCACAAACTGGTTTTGAAGACCAGGTGTTATCTTCTCCACAGGTAATTGTCTCCGATCCGGTCATGAAATAGCCTGGATCACACTCAAACGTGACTGAGTCCCCATATCTATAGGAAAATCCAGATCCAAATATTTTTTTTGCATTTTCAACTCTCGGGTTATCGCACTTGACCACTGAAATAGGTAAAAGAAAAACAACTAAGAAATATTTGTTAACAGTATCTGTGCAACAGAGCCAGCATCCTCTTACTGCTTGTACATTTCCTTCTTCTAATTCCTCAAACTGTTTTGGAGGGGCTTTGTAAAGAGGTGATTCTCTTGAAGGTGGAGAAGGTCCTTGCCTTAAGCTATTGAGATGTAACGGTACACGGTCAAATAAGAAATGGTAGTAATTGATATAATCACATTGCACTTCCAGAAGCCATACTCCTGTACGGCGGCAGAACTTTTGAAAACAAAGTGCTATTGAGTAGGGTTCAAATAACAACACGAGTATCTGGTCCTTCTCCCTACGTCTGCAAAGCAAGACTTTGTGCTTGCTGGGCTTTGCATTTATTTCTGCATTTGCATAGTGGCTGTGTTTAGAAAAAGAGTTCTTCCTTACCTTTTCACTATTCTTAATCTAGCTTCCAAATTCTTGCTCTTTACCAAATTTTTCTTCAGCTACCCAAGCTTTGTGGTCTCTCAGTTCCTTCACTTTGTCCTTGTCACTTCTACCAACAGCATGCTCATACATATAAAGTTTTAACTTAAATTTTAGACATATTCTGTGTCATAATCAATCAATACCCACAGTGCAGTTAGATCTGATCTCCACTGGAACTATATCAAATTTATTACCAGATGATTTCTTTGTTCTTTTCTATAGGGAAGTCTATACCGCCCCCCGCCCCCCTTCTAAAAAAAGGGACAGATACCAGATTTTTGGAGTCAGATGAGCTCTAACAAAGAAGCACATTAAAAGTCCTGATAACCTTTACACTGGGGAGGGGCTTCACTCCAAACTCCATTTAAGTGTTCATCAAAGGTGCAGAAAATACTAGGGGGTCCAATGAGTGAGAAGGGCTCGTCGCCCGCGGGGGGCCGGTCGCAGGTGTAGGTCACTGCCGTCTGATACACGTAGTTTTCAGCTTCCGTGTAGCTCCCGTGGGGGATGCTCGGAGGTGGTTTACAAGCAATTGCTAGAAATAAACCATACAAATTAAATCGACAGAATTTGACTCGTTCGCCTCAGAAAGAGCAAGCCTTGATTTTCAAGTTATTTCATTTCAATCCGACGTGGTTTAGTGATTTTTTATTTTTTTTTATCAGAGTTAGGTTGATGGTTGGACTAGATGATCTTAAAGGTTCCTTCCAACCCAGACAATTCTATGATTCTATGAAGCTATTTCTAAAACAAGCTACAGTTATAACTAACAGTTACCAATGGTCAACTGTTACAGCGAGTCTCAACCTCAAGAAGAGGTTGACTTTAACTAATATGAGCTTATTACCACAATAGCTGATACTTTCCTGTGATCACCCCACAGGCACATGCCAAATAGCTTCAAAAAATAAAAAAATTTAAAAAAATCCTATTTACCAGCATTTCTTGTACTGGAAAGTTTATGGCACAGCTGTTTTTAAATGAATTACCATTAAAAAAAATCCTATTTACCAGCATTTCTTGTACTGGAAAGTTTATGGCACAGCTGTTTTTAAATGAATTACCACTATCTGAGTATAAACTTAAACATCGCAGTAATTTACTTACCTTCACAGACAGGAAGATCTCTACTCCAGCCAACACCATTACCCCGAATTTCACAGGAAATTCTATCAGGTCCAACTAATCTGTATCTAGACAGAGAAAAAATTTTTAGAGAGGTGAAACTTAAGGAATCTCCCATTTTTCCAACAAGAAGCTAGAAATCTGTTTATACAATTCTGTTTTGTGATTATGGGGCCATGACGCACCAAGCTTTTGTTGTAATAAGAATGGCATCTGAAATTTTATTTATTTATTTATTAACAGTCTCAATTTTGAAAACAAAAGAGAAGCAAATGAGATATCACTAAAGGAAGTTATGGAAGTCCTGTCATTTTAAGATTTGTACCCTTCTAATGCTAATGCTCAAAGTTACTAAGACTAAAACAATAAGCTGTTAAAAGGGAGAAAAAAACCTTGTAAGAGGCTAGAGCTTTTGACTTAATTGGCTATACACAGACAGATGGGCCATTATTCAACATAATAATGAAGGGTGAAGAATATATAGATCTATTCTCTCTGCCACAGGAGCATTAAAGAAGTCATTACAGGTAACACTCTAGTTTTCACTCTGCAGATTCTCACTACAGAGCTTAGGCCTTGGTTGATGCAAACAGCAAGTAAAACCAGGGAATCAAGTTTAACTGTAATTTCATTTGCTCCAGGTAGAACTCTGGAGACATTTCAAGTCAGAACTGGAATAGAACCTGCCTGAGAACATTTAGGTTTGTTTCAAATTTGGTTTAAACAGAAAACATAAAAGAGGATTCATTCACCAAAATACTTACCCTTCTGCACAAGAAAAAGTAGCTTCTGAACCAAATTCAAGACTTGTCACATGAACAGAACCATGCAATAATTGTTCTGGATGGTTACACTTTTTCGCTAAAGGGAGGGGAAAAGAAAAGAAAAGAAAAAAATCTACATCTTTGTAGTTATATACAAAGGCATCTTTGGCATGTACTTCTCTTACCATTATTAGCATTTTTCAATAATTCTTTGGCATATACTTCTCTTACCATTATTAGCATTTTTCAAGCTTCATTTAAAATATTATAGAATACTAACGCTCACTTGGAAAACACCTAAAATGGTTAAATATCAAAGGGAAAAACCCAAAGAGCTCATACACACATTACCTGTGCAGAACTGCTCTTTGGGCACCCACTGTAAGTCTTCACTACATGTCCGAGATGATGATTTTCCCAAGATTTTCATATACCCCGGCCGGCAGACGTAGGACACCGTGGTTCCAATGGGAAAGCCCTCTGTTGTCCCTGAAACCTCTGGCTTCTCCAGCTCTGCATAGTCCAGCCTCTCCGGAGGCGGACACGTGCCTGTCAGAAGAAGGAAAAAACAATAGATAATCTCATCAACAAGAAGAGAGACCAGTCCAGGCACAATGGCACGGAAGCCACACTCACTAAGTTTTAAGGACCCATCGGTAAATCAAAGAGCTGATGTTCATAAGGGCCAGGGCTATTTGTGTATTTGAATAGGTTTGAATTTTTTAATTTGCATTTTAACTGCACCCCATGTCCAACTCCACCCTACCACCAGTTACTCACTTTTTCTTTTTTCCCCAATTTCTTTGTTAGCTTTCTACCCAGAGAATTTCCTTCCAGTTTATATTTTTGGTCTGTTTGCCTTATTCTTAATTCTTATACTTAATTCACCGTACACCCACCCACGGTGAAACGCTGCAGGAACAAACCAACCGGCCACGCTTGGCCTGTTCCCTCCCCTTCCCCAGACAAAGGGCCAGGCAGAACCCAGAGGGGAGTTGAAAACACGATCCAAGGGGGACCTACAGAGCCGGGGAGGTTTTAAGGGGCAGTTAATGTAAATGTAACGTAAAATTCCTCCAGGCTGGAGGGCTGGGAACACATTCCAGACCTCTCGGCCCAGGCACAAGATCCACCCGGCCTCTGCAAGGCGTACCCACGGCAGAGGCCCCCACCTCTTTGGGGACTGATTGCCTTTCTTTTATACTATTCCTTCAAGATTTACCAAACCACGAAAGAAATGTTAAACCCCCAGCTCAGCCACCCATCAGCACCCAACGCCAGCACGCCCGTTTTTGCACCACCACCACCTTTCTCTCAGCTTTTCACACACACACACACACACACACACACACCCC
>NW_015090898.1:2687531-2727990 GCF_001431845.1 Calidris pugnax
AGCACCTAAAAGAGTTGTCCACAGATGAGGCTCCAGGTGAACTTCCAGAGCACGTGATGCCCACCTACTGTGTTAAGATTTTAAATTTTAGCTAAGAGAGATATAAAACATTCTCAACATACAAGAGAAGTTGGATTCTTATTTAAAGACTTACTTTTTTCACAAACTGGTTTTGAAGACCAGGTGTTATCTTCTCCACAGGTAATTGTCTCCGATCCGGTCATGAAATAGCCTGGATCACACTCAAACGTGACTGAGTCCCCATATCTATAGGAAAATCCAGATCCAAATATTTTTTTTGCATTTTCAACTCTCGGGTTATCGCACTTGACCACTGAAATAGGTAAAAGAAAAAACAGCTAAGAAATATTTGTTAACAGTATCTGTGCAACAGAGCCAGCATCCTCTTACTGCTTGTACATTTCCTTCTTCTAATTCCTCAAACTGTTTTGGAGGGGCTTTGTAAAGAGGTGATTCTCTTGAAGGTGGAGAAGGTCCTTGCCTTAAGCTATTGAGATGTAACGGTACACGGTCAAATAAGAAATGGTAGTAATTGATATAATCACATTGCACTTCCAGAAGCCATACTCCTGTACGGCGGCAGAACTTTTGAAAACAAAGTGCTATTGAGTAGGGTTCAAATAACAACACGAGTATCTGGTCCTTCTCCCTACGTCTGCAAAGCAAGACTTTGTGCTTGCTGGGCTTTGCATTTATTTCTGCATTTGCATAGTGGCTGTGTTTAGAAAAAGAGTTCTTCCTTACCTTTTCACTATTCTTAATCTAGCTTCCAAATTCTTGTTCTTTACCAAATTTTTCTTCAGCTACCCAAGCTTTGTGGTCTCTCAGTTCCTTCACTTTGTCCTTGTCACTTCTACCAACAGCATGCTCATACATATAAAGTTTTAACTTAAATTTTAGACATATTCTGTGTCATAATCAATCAATACCCACAGTGCAGTTAGATCTGATCTCCACTGGAACTATATCAAATTTATTACCAGATGATTTCTTTGTTCTTTTCTATAGGGAAGTCTATACCGCCCCCCGCCCCCCTTCTAAAAAAAGGGACAGATACCAGATTTTTGGAGTCAGATGAGCTCTAACAAAGAAGCACATTAAAAGTCCTGATAACCTTTACACTGGGGAGGGGCTTCACTCCAAACTCCATTTAAGTGTTCATCAAAGGTGCAGAAAATACTAGGGGGTCCAATGAGTGAGAAGGGCTCGTCGCCCGCGGGGGGCCGGTCGCAGGTGTAGGTCACTGCCGTCTGATACACGTAGTTTTCAGCTTCCGTGTAGCTCCCGTGGGGGATGCTCGGAGGTGGTTTACAAGCAATTGCTAGAAATAAACCATACAAATTAAATCGACAGAATTTGACTCGTTCGCCTCAGAAAGAGCAAGCCTTGATTTTCAAGTTATTTCATTTCAATCCGACGTGGTTTAGTGATTTTTTATTTTTTTTTATCAGAGTTAGGTTGATGGTTGGACTAGATGATCTTAAAGGTTCCTTCCAACCCAGACAATTCTATGATTCTATGAAGCTATTTCTAAAACAAGCTACAGTTATAACTAACAGTTACCAATGGTCAACTGTTACAGCGAGTCTCAACCTCAAGAAGAGGTTGACTTTAACTAATATGAGCTTATTACCACAATAGCTGATACTTTCCTGTGATCACCCCACAGGCACATGCCAAATAGCTTCAAAAAATAAAAAAATTTAAAAAAATCCTATTTACCAGCATTTCTTGTACTGGAAAGTTTATGGCACAGCTGTTTTTAAATGAATTACCACTATCTGAGTATAAAGTTAAACATCGCAGTAATTTACTTACCTTCACAGACAGGAAGATCTCTACTCCAGCCAACACCATTACCCCGAATTTCACAGGAAATTCTATCAGGTCCAACTAATCTGTATCTAGACAGAGAAAAAATTTTTAGAGAGGTGAAACTTAAGGAATCTCCCATTTTTCCAACAAGAAGCTAGAAATCTGTTTATACAATTCTGTTTTGTGATTATGGGGCCATGACGCACCAAGCTTTTGTTGTAATAAGAATGGCATCTGAAATTTTATTTATTTATTTATTAACAGTCTCAATTTTGAAAACAAAAGAGAAGCAAATGAGATATCACTAAAGGAAGTTATGGAAGTCCTGTCATTTTAAGATTTGTACCCTTCTAATGCTAATGCTCAAAGTTACTAAGACTAAAACAATAAGCTGTTAAAAGGGAGAAAAAAACCTTGTAAGAGGCTAGAGCTTTTGACTTAATTGGCTATACACAGACAGATGGGCCATTATTCAACATAATAATGAAGGGTGAAGAATATATAGATCTATTCTCTCTGCCACAGGAGCATTAAAGAAGTCATTACAGGTAACACTCTAGTTTTCACTCTGCAGATTCTCACTACAGAGCTTAGGCCTTGGTTGATGCAAACAGCAAGTAAAACCAGGGAATCAAGTTTAACTGTAATTTCATTTGCTCCAGGTAGAACTCTGGAGACATTTCAAGTCAGAACTGGAATAGAACCTGCCTGAGAACATTTAGGTTTGTTTCAAATTTGATTTAAACAGAAAACATAAGAGGATTCATTCACCAAAATACTTACCCTTCTGCACAAGAAAAAGTAGCTTCTGAACCAAATTCAAGACTTGTCACATGAACAGAACCATGCAATAATTGTTCTGGATGGTTACACTTTTTCGCTAAAGGGAGGGGAAAAGAAAAGAAAAGAAAAGAAAAAAATCTACATCTTTGTAGTTATATACAAAGGCTAATTCTTTGGCATATACTTCTCTTACCATTATTAGCATTTTTCAAGCTTCATTTAAAATATTATAGAATACTAACGCTCACTTGGAAAACACCTAAAATGGTTAAATATCAAAGGGAAAAACCCAAAGAGCTCATACACACATTACCTGTGCAGAACTGCTCTTTGGGCACCCACTGTAAGTCTTCACTACATGTCCGAGATGATGATTTTCCCAAGATTTTCATATACCCCGGCCGGCAGACGTAGGACACCGTGGTTCCAATGGGAAAGCCCTCTGTTGTCCCTGAAACCTCTGGCTTCTCCAGCTCTGCATAGTCCAGCCTCTCCGGAGGCGGACACGTGCCTGTCAGAAGAAGGAAAAAACAATAGATAATCTCATCAACAAGAAGAGAGACCAGTCCAGGCACAATGGCACGGAAGCCACACTCACTCAAGAAGTTTTAAGGATCCACCGGTAAATCAAAGAGCTGATGTTCATAAGGGCCAGGGCTATTTGTGTATTTGAATAGGTTTGAATTTTTTAATTTGCATTTATTTGAATTTTGAATAGGTTTGAATTTTTTAATTTGCATTTTAACTGCACCCCATGTCCAACTCCACCCTACCACCAGTTACTCACTTTTTCTTTTTTCCCCAATTTCTTTGTTAGCTTTCTACCCAGAGAATTTCCTTCCAGTTTATATTTTTGGTCTGTTTGCCTTATTCTTAATTCTTATACTTAATTCACCGTACACCCACCCACGGTGAAACGCTGCAGGAACAAACCAACCGGCCACGCTTGGCCTGTTCCCTCCCCTTCCCCAGACAAAGGGCCAGGCAGAACCCAGAGGGGAGTTGAAAACACGATCCAAGGGGGACCTACAGAGCCAGGGAGGTTTTAAGGGGCAGTTAATGTAAATGTAACGTAAAATTCCTCCAGGCTGGAGGGCTGGGAACACATTCCAGACCTCTCGGCCCAGGCACAAGATCCACCCGGCCTCTGCAAGGCGTACCCACGGCAGAGGCCCCCACCTCTTTGGGGACTGATTGCCTTTCTTTTATACTATTCCTTCAAGATTTACCAAACCACGAAAGAAATGTTAAACCCCCAGCTCAGCCACCCATCAGCACCCAACGCCAGCACGCCCGTTTTTGCACCACCACCACCTTTCTCTCAGCTTTTCACACACACACACACACACACACACACACCCCCCGCAAACCCCACCGAAGCCGCTCGCAGACCTCACTGGTTCCACCACCGCCTAAAAACACTTCCTTCTCCCTCCCCACCGCCTCCCCGAGCGGCGGAGCTGCCTCCCCTCAGCTCCCGGGGAGGGAGGGCGAGCTCTCACCTCCCGGTTGCTGCTGGGGCCGGCAGGCCGCGGGGGCTCGGCGCGCCCCCCCAGCCCCTCAGCCCGCCCTCCCTCCCGCCGTGGCGGGCCGAGGAGGGGAACGGGCGCCCATTCCTCACCCTGAGCCCGCGCTGCGCCGAGCCACGACAGCGCCACCGTCGCCAGCAGGAGGCCCGGGCCGCGGATGGACGGTCCCATAGCAGCGGCGGCGGCGGCGACCCCCGGTAGAACCGGCCGCTCCGCGTCCCTCGCTCCAGCGACAGCGGAGACGCAGCGCCAGGCTGAGGCGCATGCGCGTTGCGCCGCCCGCCTCCGCCCTCAGCCGCCGCCGCCGTGATGGGCACGGCGGGAAGGAAGGAAGGGAGGGAGGGGCGGCCCGTTACATGGCGGCGACGGGGCCTCCGCCTCTCCCGGCAACCGCCGGCCTGAGGCTGGGCTTTCCGTGCCCCGGGCTTTGGAGATGGGTCGTGGGGAGAAGGCCCGGACTGGGGAGATCGAGGTGGGGAGAGACCTCGGCCTGAGGAGAAGCCCCGTGCTGAGGAAACCGGGGACGGGGAGAGGCCTCGGCCGGAGGAAACCAGGCCCTTTCCTGGGCAGGGTCCCCTGAGAACCGCTCACGGTCCCGGCAGAGAGGAAAAGCTTCAAAGCGTGTTTAGTTTCGCAGCTCCTGCCTTTCTACCGCCTGCAAAGGCTAATTAAAAATCAAGGCGCCTGGCTGCCAGGGCCGGGATGAACAGCTTTCTGAGGGGCTGCGGCTCCTTGGAAGGACAAACTGTGTGCCTTGCAGAGCTTTACTAAGAAAATATACAAAAGACTGAAGATGGACGCAAAAGGAGAGACAAAAACCTCTAGCAATTTTTGTCCTGCGTTCAGCTTTTATTAGGTCAAGCATTCATAGAGGAACCCTGCAAATAAGCATTCCTGGAAGAAAACGCAGAGCAGTGTCCGGCGATGCTGCAGACAGTTTTTAACACAATCTTTAGTTTAACGAATGCTGACTTCCACACATGCAGGATGCTTCCCGGGATCTTGCTTCTCACAGGGGTTGCCAACGGAGAAATGTTCTTTGTCAGACACAGCAAGACACACAAGTCCCTCTGGAACAGCATCTGCACGGTGCGCAGTTTGAACTTCATTAGTAATTAATGGGAGCAGAAAGAGCATTAACGTTGAGTCTACAGTAAAGTGCCTTTTTTTTTTGCCACAGTATTTCAACGTGAGCGATGCTTTTGTGCAACCTGCAGCCACGGAGAACGGGTCCAAGCCCTGGTTAGCAGCAGCGGGCGTTCCAAGCCTGGGGAAGACATATAACACGGGTGTTAAAATTAGACTCTTCCTGTTCTCACACTGGCATATAGAAATTACATCATAACTCGGGGAGGGAGGAGAGAATTTCTGGGAAATGCATTGTTTCAAAGAAGGAATTATCTAAACCCAGGCTTTACAAAAAGTAAAGAGAGCTGTCTACAGGTGCAATTTTGTAGTCAAAGCTGATGATGTTCAGAGTGCTGCCAACAGGGGAAATTAATTGTCACCTGCAATCTATTCAGCGTAGAAAGTATATTCACCTGTAAGTAAAAATGGTGCTGCAGTAAGTGTAAAAACAAACAAAAACCCCCAAAGGCCTAGTTCAGTGCCCCTTTCTGATGCTGCTGCTCAGAAGAATCTGTGCTGCTGGTAGCTTTGTAGAGATCAGTCTTCTTTAATCCTTACAACTCAACCAGCTTCATGTCAGAAACAAGGCAGAGGCTGGGAGTGACCTGGAAACACCATCTCTTCGGGTTATGGAAAAGGGAACACACACACTGAGGGTGATGTTGGAAAGAAAAATAAGATGTTTATATAAAAACCTACAGTATATTTAAACCAGTCTTCTATTCAGTTAAAGAAAGCATCTTACCAGAAGGTTGAGGGGAAGGAGTTTTCTGCTTGAATGGTTATATTGAAACAACTTAATTTTGCAGCGATAACTGGTATTTTATGTTGAGGAATATAAATCCATACCTTCTATGGAAGACATGAACGTTTCTTTTCAGCTGGCTGGTTCAGAGGGGTTTGGTAACTGTCATTTTCGTAGGTGTGATAGTAGCTAAGTGAAAAGAGAAGAAAACAGTGAGCTGTGTTGGTTTGTGGAAGAACACTCGGGTTGGGTTCCTCTCGGGAAGAGTCCTGAAACAAAACAGCATAATCACACCATTGATTCCAGGTTGCTGGGCCTTGATCAGGTTGCAAGCGTGAGCTGAAGATGGAGAAATACAAGACCTGGGCACACTTGGGCAAATATTTCAAGTCTCTAAAGCGTATAAAACTTGGGACTTGGCAACAAAGAGCACAGATGCACACCCAGAAGACCGCCTTACCCTTGCTTCTGCTTAGAAATGATTTTCCAGACGATGCCCGCGCCCAGGAGAAGCAGGAGTCCTGCAGCCGCCACTCCTGAGGGAGAAGAGCATGTTATTCTCACTGTATGTAAAATATTCAAAGTAAGCAGAGGGGAACGGTGCCACGGAGGCCACTGTGTAAAGTTAAAGACCCAGCCACAGAAATGCCTCCGAGCCGCTTACCTAGGCCTACAGACCCAGACTTCTGTGACCCTGTAGGGGAGAGAAAAAGAAAAATCAGCAAATTATTCTAACAACATACAGTGTTTCTCAACTGCTGTAAATCACTTTATCGATATTTCGAGGCCCTACGATATGGAATTTCTTAAAAACCACACCATTGGATACTTTCTTCTAGATCTACAGAAAGACATGTGCGTGTTTCAAATGCATTTGCACGTTTCTGTTTGGTCTTTGCCTCCTTCCCGCCGCCCTCACTCAGTTTGCAGGCTGGGACGGGAGGGTCCCAGCTGAAGTCCTCCTGGCACTGAATCCAACTGATGCCTTCCAGGGTGTAACCATCGTCACATTCCAGAGTGATGTTGGTCCCAGAGCGATACGTCATTCCTTTTATGTCTTTCTTAACACCTTGAACTTCTGGGAACACACATCTGATCTCTGAAATCAGAAATTAAAAAAAAAAATAAATAAAAGGACCTTTAATGAGAGGGAATATAAAAGACAAGAAATACAACTGAAATACAACAACAAGACATTGTTCTTGAATTCTTTTGGAATGTAGCCAGGGATTAATTCTTATTCCAGAGGGCAGTTCCTTTCTTTGTGGTGTCTCACTCCCACATGAGGGTGTTTGTGAGATCAGCTCCTCCAGACTGACTTGGCAGATGCAGAATGGGGTGCAGTGGGGGCACCCTGGGAGAGGCCTGACAGAGAAAGAGATTTTTCTGATACTGAGCTACCAGAGCATTTGGAGAAGGAAGGGGTAGGAGGGAAGAATTCTGTGGGAGGTTTAGAGCCAACTGCCTCTTGCCCACTTCTAGTCTGGAGAAGTCCTTTGCCCTTCAAAGATGTCACCAGCCATATTATTTACAAATAATTTCTTAATTAGTCCAGCTGTCTAAGCTATTTATACCACTGATTTCAATGAAGTGAGTTAGTTGCTTCAATTTAAGTATCTAATCACCTTTGACAGTCCAAGCCCAAGAGCTCTGGAGGAGAAGGTTTTCAGTGGAGACCAAAGAAGTAACATCCATGTTAAACCTTTGTGAAACGTCTTTTTTTTTTGTATTTATTTTTACTTTTGCATGTAATAGTTACTAAGGACGCTTCAAAACCACAAGAATGTGGAATGAGAGGGAGAATTTTTCCGTGAGGCTGCTTCCTTAAAGAGCCTCTGATTTATTTACATGAGCATCGGGTACATTATTTCCTCTCATTGTTACCACAGCGTGTTTCAGCTCCTGAGTCACTGGGGTGGGGGCAGCTCCACCGAGGAAGCACCCTGTGTGGATTTTGAATATATTCTGGTGAATGTCCGGTTTTCTGTGCAGGAACACCCATGCTAGGAATCTTGTGACATTCGTGACAATGCCCTCAGTGAAGTTTGCTGGTGACTGACCTTCACCATGAGCTGCACAGAGGGGTCAACTCACAGATTCAGGGGCATTTTCCCAGAGGGGAAGAGTCAGGCTCAGGGGTAATCTAGAGGCCGTCCATCAGAGACAACTTCTTTGATATTATCACAGAATCACAGAATGACATGGGGTTGGAAGGGACCTCTGGAGATCATCTCCTCCAACCCCCTGCCAGAGCAGGTCCACCCAGAGCAGGTCCCACAGGAACGTGTCCAGGTGGGTTTGAATGTCTCCAGAGAAGGAGACTCCACCACCTCTCTGGGCAGCCTCTTCCAGGGCTCTGCCACCCTCAAGGAAAGAAGTTCCTCCTCATGTAGGTGGAACTTCTAATTTTCAAGTTTGTGCCCATTTCCTCTTGTCCTGTCACTGGGCACCACTGAAAAAAGACTGGGCCCATCCTCCTGACACCCACCTTTTGAGTATTTTTGGGTGTTGATCAGATCCCCCCTCAGCCTTCTCTTCTCCAGACTAAAAAGACCCAAGTCCCTCAGCCTCTCCTCATAAGGGAGATGCTCCAGGCCCCTCATCATCTTTGTAGCCCTCTGCTGGACCCTCTCCAGCAGTTCCCTGTCCTTCTGGAACTGGGGAGCCCAGAACTGGACACAGTGCTCCAGATTCCTTTGTTTCCTGCTAATGATGACTGGGGAGTGAGACACACAAAAAAGGGAAGGGAAAAAATGTCTACTCTTCTATTAATAGTAAAAAGGTTTTAATGGAGGAAAGTAACTCACTCATAGCAATAAGACCGGAGATGGAAGACATGCAAGAATTAAAATTGCCTTCCAGAAGTTGTGGTTCTGCCACCACAGATTCCCAACACCACGAGCAAACTGAGCACTAACACACCTGTGCACCGAGGAGGTGGCTGGCTCCAGGTTCCCCACAGCGTGCAGTTGATGACAGCATTCCCGACCAGGGAATAGCCGGGATTGCAGCTGTAGGATACAGACGCTCCGTAGGAGAAGGTGTCAGAGATGTTGCCGTTGAGCTTTCCGTTGGTGATGCTTGGAGGACGGAGACACTTCACAACTGGAAGGTCTGGGAAGAGACAAACAACAGCGTTGACATGAGGGTCCTGGTGGAGTGCCAGGGAGTAGCTAAGGCACCCTTCCTTCGCAGCCTCGATTATTCCCTTTCAATTTCTGTAGGTTTAACAGCTGATTTTGTAACCCTCTAACTCCATCAGGCTTTGGAAATGGGTATAAACCTGATCTTGTTCTTATCGCTCCTTTTGTAGTAAAAGACTCAGATTTAATCCTTATGCAAAGCTTTCCCTAAGGCAAGCCATGTTAAAAATCCCTTTTTTTCTTTGCTCTCTGCAACAAAACCACACCTTGGCAGAGGGGAGGAGGTCGGCTCCAGGCGCCAGACTGTGTGCAATAGATGGATGCTGCCCCGATGAGAGAGAAGCCGGGCTCACAGGTGTATCTTACAGATGTTCCAGGAGTGAAAAACGCTTTTCCTGGGCCACTGTGAGACCCGTGGGTGATGTCTGGAGGCTCGGGGCAGAGCGGCACTGGAAAGGGAGAAGTGCAGATCAAAATAGGGCCCCTAAAGGCAAGAGGGGAAGGTTTTGGGCAGCTGGGGGAGGGCTGAGTGCTCACTCCCCCAGCACTGAGCCAGCCCTGCCCAACCATCAGCACATGGGGCAGAATGGCACTAGAAAGGGAGAAGTGCAGATCAAAATAGGGCCCCTAAAGGCAAGAGGGGAAGGTTTTGGGCAGCTGGGGGAGGGCTGAGTGCTCGCTCCCCCAGCACTGAGCCAGCCCTGCCCAACCATCAGCACAACCATCCCAAATCATCCATAAAGCAGATGGCATCATATACATTCCTTCTTGCACAAAGGAGCGTGGCCCAACATCATCTTTCCTGCTACGTGAGATAAGAAGTTAATAATGAGTTCTTATCTACAAAGGGAATTCCATGCTTGTAAGAGGTGATGAGTTCCTATCTACAAAGGGAATTCCATGCTTGTAAGACCATCTTATTACAGCATCCATCCAGGTTCCTTGTGGCCCCAGAGGTGGCCCTAGCTCATTTTTAAGGTGTTTGTACTGAGAAACCGAGGCACAAGATACAGCAGCAATAAGAACGGGAAAAATTAGGACAGATGGATCTTCAGATCTAAACATGAGACTCTGGATTCCTCTCACCTCCTCAACATCTGACAACACACCACCAAGAGCGATACGGTCGGGAAGGATGGGCAGCTAAGGACAGGTGACACATGCTTTAGGGAGCAGAGGATCCCGTGTGCCCCCAGGCTGGCACTGGGGCTTGTGGAGGTCTTCAGGGATGTTATCAGTGTTTGCATTGGGTTGTAATGATGTCTCCAAGCTGCTGGCTTCTCCATTCCCAGCTCCCACAACCAACAGCGAGGGTATGGAGAACCCTCCAGACCACAGAAGGGGAGCATTTGGCCACAGAGACCTCATTCTTTCTGTAGTCGTGGAGTTTGTTAAAGCAACGGCTCGTTTCAGCAAGTCCTTGGCCAAATACCACTACATATTTAATGCCTTTAGAAAGTTGAGAAGATAAAGAAGAGGATGGCTCCAGACTCTGTATGTTGTACAACAAACAGACTTATTCCTGATGAGGAAGAAGCCGTGTTGGCAGCGATGGTGCCCAGGTGCATCAAAAGTGTCTGAGAAATACCTGCTGTGTTCCCCGTTAGCAGCGCTTAGAGGAGGCAGACACTTCACTACTTGAAAGAGGAGATGGAGAAAATGAGAAGGTGACATTAAAGTGTGAAAAAAAAAGCAATGACAAGAGCGTAAAAAAGTGCAATTAAGCCTCTTCACTGGTAAAAGCAGGACAGGTTGGGAGGAGGAGTTAGTGTTTAGTAAATCTTGCCTCTTCATGTGACAGACCTACCTGGTTTTCTTGGGATATCAGGATGATTATAGGATTCTGCCACTCCATCTAGGTGCAACATGAAGAGTTTAAAATACACATTTGGTTGAGCAAATACAATGCACAAATTTACCTTCATTTTCCACCATCCTGCCTTTATATTTCCAGCAAAAATATTCACTCCTCTCTGATAGTCAGTGTCCTGCCCTGAGCTACCAAATGTCTCCCTTTGAGGAATTGAGGAGCACATGGATTACGGTGAGAAAAGTACAAATCGTGTTTATACTTACAGCATTATCCAAACCAGACTTATCTCCTGTGCGAGAAGTGAGGCATAAATAAAAGGAACAATTTCTGGTTTCTCCTTAAAGTAGACAGTTGGAGCAAACAGGAAAATTGAAGCCAACTTTGGCTTCAGAGATGGGTAGTAGGAGCATTCGGGGAGGGATCTGCCACCCCGAGGAGTGAGAGTGCTGAGGCTTACCCTGCTCGCAGACGGGTACTGGTGGGTCCCACGTTCTGTTGGCTTGGCACTGGGATGTGCCGTGGCCTCGCAAGGTGAAACCTCGATGGCACTTGAAGCTGACGGTGTCTTTGTATGTGTAGTGATATTTGGGAGCAGATACGCTCCCGTTCTGGATCTGTGGGGCTGGGCATACCACCTCTGAAAGAGAAATTCTTTATCTCAAAGAGGGAGCCATGGGTTTGCTGTCATTGCTGAGGGTCTAAAGTCCATCCTTAACGTGCCACTGCTCAGAGAGGCTTCACAGGTAGAACTCGGAGACTCACGTTTCAAGAATTGAGGGCTTTAGAATCATAGAATCACAGAATGGTTTGGGTTGGAAGGGACCTCAAAGATCATCGAGTTCCAACCCCCCTGCCCTGGGCAGGGACCCCTCCCACTAGAGCAGGTTGCTCAAGGCCCCATCCAGCCTGGCCTTGAACCCCTCCAGGGATGGGGCAGCCACAACTTCCCTGGGCAACCTGTTCCAGTGTCTCACCACCCTCAGAGTAAAAAATTTCTTCCTGAGATCTAATCTGAATCTTTTTTCTTCCAGTTTAAAACCGTTTCCCCTTGTCCTATCATTACCCTTCCTGGCACCGTGTCCCTCCCCAGCTCTTCTATAGGCACCCTTCAGGTATTGAAAGGCCGCTATAAGGCGGCCCCTAGGGTTACCACATTATTGTAAGCATAGTTTTGTGCCTGTAACCAGAATAATGCAAATACATTCCAATAAAGATATGAAATGGTGTAAAATCCCTAAGTGCTGTCGTTCTCAGGCCGCATTACTGCACCAAGCTCATGCCGCCCAGAGCAACTCCATCTGAAGGGAAGACTAATTGCAATGATGAACCTCTGCCAAACCGCCTTGTGGTTGGGATAATGGTACAGTATTTGGAAGATCCCAGTTCAGTTTTACTCAATATCCCACTCCTGTACTGCAAGACACATTTTTTCCTTAATTTATTATTTATGTTTGTGAAACAAAAGGGACAACTCCCTGCAGGCATCTCACAGATCTTCACTCTACATGACTCTGAAAGATCAAAAGCTAGCATCTGGAAGGTTTTTAGAAGAAACCAACGAAGCAAAGCAGAACAATCCTAGAGGAATATTATGTTTTAAAAGTCTTACTCCTCTAGGCTTTATTTATTCTAAAGAAATTCCACTTTTTAATTGTAAGGACTTCATTTGGCAATTCTGGGCCAGATCTAGTCACAACCTACTTACTTCGACAAGTGGGAGGACTCCCACTCCATGCCATATCTTCTCCAAACGCCTCACATCGCCGGTGAGACGGTCCAAGCAGTCGGTACCTGCAGTTACACAGAAAGAAATACCAGTTTATACCGGGTCATTCAGCCTGGATTTCCCACTCCCACTCCAGTTTCCTTCTGCAGCCTCCTGATCCGGGCTGGTCCCCGAGATCTTTCTGTTGGTTTGACACTTGGGAACGAAGGACACCGAGTTCCTTCTTCCCAGATCCAAGGGGAGCAGCATCGATCCCAAATGACTGTGGATTTGGTTGGTCGGGTGCTAACCCAGGACTCGGACCCGAGTGATTTCCAAGCTGCTGGAGCCTCCTCGCAGCACTCACTTGGGCTCACAGCTCCTGCTGGGTGGCCATCTGAGAAGGGGGACTGAAAATGAAGTTTGCAAAGTAAAATATTGAGCACAGGCAGGGAAAAATGAGAGATGGTTCTTTCTTTCCTGAGCAGGCAACCGTGGCGTAACTGGAACCAAAAATATAAATTGTGGCTCGCTGTGGGAGAACGGCCCGTGCAGAGAGAGGGCTCTGAGCTGTAAGTTGTTTCCTGTAAGTTGCCCAAGACCGAGCTGAGAAAACTGAGGTGGGAAAAGCAGCCTGAGACTCACCCTTCGTCACACGTGTAGCTCACGATTGACCCGAAAGGGAGATCTGTCAGAATAACTCTGCCGTTCTTTGGTGCTTCTGGGGATTTACACTGTGTCCCTGGGGAAGAACAAGGCTGAGTTTACCCTCCTCTCCCACAGTTTTGTGATGCTACGAGACGGTATTTTAAGGATCTGTCCACATTCAGGCACCAATAAAGATGTGATTTTTAGAAAGCCAATAGCTGCCCAAACTATGTGACTAGTGAAGCCATGTATGAACCTTTTTTTGTTTTGTTTGTTTTTTAAAGACCTGCTTTAAGAAACCCACAAATGGAGCTTAGACAATTTTCAACAACCAACACCAAAGTGACGGAGCTATTCACTTTTACAGAACGCTAGGGCTTCAGACCACGTGTGGTTTTGGAGACATGTCAGGGTTACGGATGCTCCGGGGTGTTTGGTGTATCCCGGCCGGCAGCTGTAGCGCACGGTGTCCCCAGCACGAAACGCCGTCAGGTTTTTGGATGCCTTAGTTAGCTCAGCAAAGGTTAAGTTTGGAGGGGCTCCGCAGCCACCTGTCAGGAAAGAAAACACAGGGAAAAACAGGGATAGCAAATATACAAAGTTGTTTTAAAATGTATAGTGAGTACGCACAGATAAAAGGTTAGGAGCAAGATTTAAAAAAAAAGGGGAGGGACTGAAGGATTCAAAATTTTGGAAAGAGTAAGGGAAAGGATGTGTCTCAGGCTTTCAATGGAGGAAATTCCCAGATTATCCACAATTTCCCCCCGTGGAAGCAGGCAGTACCTGCACAGCGAGGAGGAGGGAGGCTCCAGTTGCCGGAGTCGGTGCAGTGAATCGATGCCTCTCCCAGGAGGCTGTAGCCAGGGTCACAGCTGTAATTCACAACCATCCCAGGAGGGAAAACTTCCAAGCCCTGGCTGCTGTGGTTTCCATTGTCAATATTTGGAGGTGAAGGACATTGCAGCACTGGAGAGAGAGGACAAAACCATGAAAAAAGGGCATGGACAGGGAATATAGGCAGGAAGGATGCACACATGATGTGGGAGACTGGCTAGCTGAGAAGGGTCATGGAGACATGGGCCAGCTAGCCCAGCAAGAGCTTAATAAGCACTGTATTCAGCTTATCTAGCTCCCAATAACTGCAAGGCCTTGAAGTTGTTCTTCTGGCCTTGAAGGCAGCTGTGGTCCAACAACAGAATGTCTGTGATGAGGTAAACATGTAACTGTAAGAAAGGAATTTCGGGCGGAGCTGTCTTTTTAGAGCTAACCAATAATGAGCTCTCATTTTGCAATATGTATGAGCTAATTATGTGTGTGCATAAAAGAATGATAGTGTGTCTAAATGAACGAAGCTTGCTGGTCATTCATATTGAGTGCTCTTGTCTTCCCTCCGTCGCAACAACATGAAGGCACCAAAGTGAACACTGCATGTCCTGGAAGGACGTTTAGACCCGAGGGTGTCACTGGACATGCCACCCCCATCTCCCCACACCAGTTCTGGGGGTGGGCAGGTTTGTGGGCTCCAGGGGAGGGATGCGGGGCCGGGGAGCTGTGGCAGCAGCGGGTCCCACCTGCACAGCGTGGGTACGGGAGGCTCCAGTTCCCCGAGGCCGTGCAGGAGACAGAGGGGTCTCCGAGGAGGGAGAAGCCGGGCTGGCAGCGGTAGCTCACGGACATGCCACTGGTGAAGTTTGTCCCCAGCTCGGCGCTGTGCGTGGCGTGGGCGATGACGGGAGGCGGAGGACAAGGCAGCGCTGACAGGGCAGGAGCAGAGAAAGAGGTTTTAGTGATTTTAGCCCAATGGAGGGGCTCACGTAACACAGCAAAAGACCGTCACACCTGAAGTGATGCGGGTCAGACAGATGGCATCACCTCAGGGCCCTTCCAGCCCAAGGGTGGCCCTAAGGAGCCGGCCGTGTGCCCAGGGGGCCAAGAAAGCCAATGGCATTCTGGCTTGTATCAAAAATAGTGTGACCAGCAGAAGCAGGGAGGTGACTGTGCCCCTGTACTCAGCACTGGGGAGGCCACACCTGGAGTGTTGTGTCCAGTTTTGGGCACCTCAATACAAGAGAGATCTCGAGGTGCTGGAGCGAGTGCAGAGGAGGGCAACGAAGCTGGTGAGGGGGCTGGAAAACAAATCGTCTGAGGAGCGGCTGAGGGAGTTGGGACTGTTTAGTGTGAGGAAGAGGAGGCTGAGGGGAGACCTCATCACTCTCTACAACTACATGAAAGGACACTGTAGAGAGGTTGGTGCTGGTCTCTTCTCACAGGTAATTAGTGACAGAACGAGAAGGAATGGCTTCAAGCTCCAATTGAACATTAGAAAAGAATTTTTCACCGAAAGAGTGGTTGGGCATTGGAACAGGCTGCCCAGGGAGGGGGTGGAGTCCCCATCCCTGGCTGTGTTTAAGGGCCGTTTAGATGCAGTGCTGAGGGACATGGTGTAGGGGAGGACTTTGTAGAGTAGGGGAGATGGTTGGACTCGATGATCCCAAGGGTCTCTTCCAACCTAGACCATTCTATGATTCTAAGCACCTCCGTGCACCACTCACCCAGCTCGCAGGTGGGGACAGCGGGCAACCAGCGGCCATCGGGCTGGCACTTGGCCTCTCGGCTGCCCCACAGAACATGGCCTGGGTGGCACTGGAAGGTGACATTGGCCCCGGGACGGTACACGGCGCTCTGTCCTTCAGCCACATCTCCATCCTGGATGTTGGGGCTTGGGCAGGTGATCTCTGGAAGTGAGAAGCAGCAGAGGGTGGGCTGGGGAAGCGGCTGCCAGAGCCTGGGGTTCCCTTGTTGTTTTTTCAAGGTGAAAATAATTCAGGGAGGGCTGTGCCATCCTGATGGTCTCCCTTTTCACTGTGGGTGACAGACAGCATTGCCAGCTCACCTTCACACCGGGGGTAAGGGATGCTCCAGCTTCCAGATGACAAACAAGACACCATTGTTTTCCCGGTGAGGACGTACCCGGGGTCGCAGTAGTACTTCACTGACATCCCAGGGATGAACACTTGCACATCCTTGCTCTCATGCTGGCCATTTTTGATATTTGGAGGGGAAGGACACTGTAGCACTACAAAAAGGGGAAAAAAGCCATAACTGGTGAAGAGCAGGTACCAGAATCACCCACTGTAGGGTTAGGCAGCCTTTTCTCTTCTTGCTTCCCCATTAACTTTTCCCAAATAGAAGGGATGTCAATGTAATTTGATGAAGGGATGACAATGTCATTATGTTTCACTCCTATTCTCGCCTATTTTCCACCCTTTGTGTGTTTTGAGCTTATTGACATCAAGAATGATATTTCTCTCACTATTTTGGCATCTATAGTGGTTATTTTCCATCTGTGGCCCTGACAGCTTGCTCTGGTTGTTGTTGTACAAGATCAGACACCAGCCTGGCTCGCTCTGTCTCTGGATTCATTTAAGGACATAAAAGCCCTGTGTAGCAAGGGTCTGATGGGGATTCTGAAGATGGGGGGGCAGATATTTATGTGGTTTTTCCTTCCCATCCTGGCAAGTGGCCCCTTTACCTCCCAGGTGAGGCGGTTGCCCCCTGCCAGGTGCCCTCACACAGCGGGTCAGAAGAAATCAGCTGCCACCCACCGCCCCATTGACACTTACTCTTTTCACAGATGGGAATGTGGTTTTTCCTTCCCATCCTGGCAAGTGGCCCCTTTACCTCCCAGGTGAGGCGGTTGCCCCCTGCCAGGTGCCCTCACACAGCGGGTCAGAAGAAATCAGCTGCCACCCACCGCCCCATTGACACTTACTCTTTTCACAGATGGGGACAGGAGGGTCCCACGTGCCCCCAAACTGGCACTGGGACTCTTGAGAGCCCTTCAAGGCGTAACCAAAATCGCATTCGAAGACAATGGTGTCTCTGGGTTTGTAGACGGTCTCCAGCCCGGTCGTTCTTCCGTTCTTGATCTCTGGCCTCTTGCAGCCGGTTGCTGGAAGTGAAGAACATGAGGAACTGCTGGGACACGAAGCCCAGCCTGGCTGTGGAGGGGCACTGACCAGGGACAGGACCTGCTGCTGAACCTGCCCATCACTCCTCAACATTATTGACTCTTAATCTTTTGAACCTCATGAGGTTCACCTGGGCCCACCTCTCCAGCCTGCTCCGGGGAGACCTAATAGCAGCCTTCCAGTACCTGAAGGGAGCCTACAGGAAGGCTGGGGAGAACCTGTTTAGAAAGGCCTGCAGCGACAGGACGAGGGGCAATGGCTTCAAGCTGGAGGGGAACAGATTGAGACTGGAGATGAGGAGAGGGTTCTTCACTGTGAGGGCGGTGGAGCACTGGAACAGGTTGCCCAGGGAGGTGGTTGAGGCCCCTTCCCTGGAGATATTCAAGGAGAGGCTCGACGAGGCCCTGGGCAACCTGGTCTAGTTGGGGGTGTCCCTGCTGACTGCGGGGGGGTCGGACTAGATGGCCTTTGGAGGTCCCTTCCGGCCTGGGCAATTCTATGATTCTATGATTCTATGATTTTGCAAAATATCATTATTTGACTGCTCCCAAGAGTCTATCCTAAATACCATTATTTGACTGCTCCCAAGAGTCTATCCTTACTGAGGGACAGAAAGGGAAATCCACAGAGGCATGTGGAGCTCTCCTGCTCATGGGACCTTTGGTCTGTTCCTCTCGCTGGAGATGAGACCAAGAGCCAAGAAGGAGGAAAGTGGCCGGGGAAAGATAAAAGAAGGCAACACAAAACAGACCTTCACAGCGGGGCCAGGGCCGGCTCCACGTCCCGGCAGGGGTGCAGCTGATGGAGGCGTTCCCCACCAGGGAGTAGCCCTCCCTGCAGTGGTACCGCACAGCCGAGCCCGGGGGGAAGGTGGCCGAGGACTGGCCACTGTGGTTCCCGTTGGCGATGCCTGGAGGAGGAGGACACTTCGCCTCTGCAAAGGAGAAGGAAAGACAGATGAGAAGAAAAAAATTTTAAATCCAACCTTCAAAAAGCAAAGGAGGAAGCCAATGAATTCCATTAAGGTCTTTGAATAAATATCTGCTGGTTTTGTTCTCTTCCTGTCAGGGGGTGTAGCCTCCACCGCAACCGTGGTCATTTCTTCTGCCACTCATGACCAACCTTGCCAGGGAGGATGGACACCCATGCGCTGCAGAGCCATACCTCCCACCATGGCGATGGGGACAGACACCCCCAGCCCTACCTTCACACCATGGGGACGGACACCAGCCCTACCTCCACAGCGTGGTGGTGGCCCACTCCACACGCCGTGCTCCCCATCCACCGTGGTGCAGATGATGGAGGGCTCTCCAGCCAGCAGGTGGCCGGGGTCACAGGTGTAGTTGACCACGACGCCGTAGGAGAAGGTGTCCATCGAGTGCCCGCTGTGTCTCCCGTGGGGGATGGCCGGAGGCGGATCGCAGACGATACCTGTGGGCAAGTACGAGGTGGTTTTAGCATCAGCAGCACCCAGGGTTTGCAGGACACACACAGTTCCCAGGAAGGGAACCCATGGGGATGGCTCCATCTCAGCCATGATGCTCTCTGGGTACAATGACCCAAATTATACACAGACAAACCTTGTATGGAAAAAAAAAAAATCATATGTGGGAAGGAAAAGCTGCCCCCTCCTGTGAGTCACTTCCTTGCTGCCCATGTCTGAAGGTGGTGGGACAATTCTTACCTCCTTTTCCGTAACCATCAGAGACGCATGCAGAGACCAGTGAGAAATACTCACCCCAGTAACAGAGACTTAAAAATAGTAATGGTTTTACCAGTTTGGACCAGGATAAATAAAAGACCTTTGGAATCATTTTCAAAAGTGTCCAAAACAAAACAGAATTAAAAGAAAAATGAAAGATTTTACACATACAGTGACTTGAGAAATCTTTTCCAATAAAAACCTTTGTCTTGAAAGACGTGCCACTTTCTCTTGCAAACCATCTCCAAGGACCTTTTCTTGTGGCCTACTTACGCTGGCAGACAGGAGGGTCTCCACTCCATGAGACACGTGTGCCAGAGACCTCGCATGTTCTCTGGGAGCCTCCAACCAACTTGTACCTGGAGTCACACAGAAGGATTTATTCATTTACTTGAAAAGCCTTGAGATTTATTTCCAACCCTTGTAAGTGGCAGCCGAGACTTCTGACTTGGGAACTGGGTTCCTTTGTGTAAAGCTGAAAAATGCTTCCCTCTCAGCTGAGCTCACTCTGTCAAGAGACTCACCCCTTGTCACAAGTGTAATTCACTGTGGACCCGAAGAGGAGGTCTGTCAGGACGAGAGCTTTGCCGTTCTCTGGATCCTCTGGATTCGCACATTGTTTCCCTGGAAGGGAACGGGGGCCACCATTACCCTCTGCTGCTCCCCCACATCCCACCCGGGGAGAGCAAGAGCTCTGCCGTTCTCTGGATCCTCTGGATTCACACATTGTTTCTCTGGAAGGGAATGGGGGCCACCATTACCCTCTGCTGCTCCCCCACATCCCACCCGGGGAGAGCAGACTGCGTAAAGGAACCCATAAAGCTAGAAAAATGTGAAAATCCAGCCAAGCCTGGCACTTGAGGTCTTTCAGCACGGTCAGGACATACTTTTACAGAACTCCAGCACCACAGACCACGTCCGATTCCCAAGACACGTGATGGCTGTTGGCATCCCTGGGTGCTGGGTGTACCCGGGCCGGCACACGTATTCCACCGTCCCCCCCACAGGAAAGATGGTCTGGTTTCCATACGGCTCCTTCAGCTCAGCAAACACCAGCCTGGTAGGTGCTTCACAGCCAGCTACCAAGGAAAAGAAGCCAGCTCGGTTGTTAAAGGAGTTGAGAAAAAGCAGATTTTGGGAGAGCAAGGGGAAGGTGAAGTTTCGGAACACTTGCCCGGCTCGCAGACTGGCACGGGTGGCTCCCAGGTGTTGGTTGGTTGGCATCGTACCACGCTGTGCCCACGCAGGACATAGCCTGGCTCACACTCAAAGGTGACGGTGTCCTTGTGTGTGTAGGCTGTCCTCGGTGACACTATTCTCCCATTCTGGATCTGTGGGACTGGACATTTTGGCTCTGGAAAAGAAGTTCAGGACCTCAGAGCAGGCACTTGCACAGTGGGCAGAGCTCTGCTGCTGCCAAGCCACGTGGGGTTGCAATCCCTTTTAGGACACAAGTCTCAAAATAATTTTCTCCTGGATGATTACTGCCTGCATCTGGTGATGTCAAACACTGAGGGAGAGACAGGAGATGGAATCATAGAGGAGCTGGTTAGAGCTGGAAGGGATCTTAAAGATCAGCTGAGGGAGAGACCGGAGCTGGAATCATAGACTGGTTAGAGTTGGAAGGGACCTTAAAGATCATGGAGTTCCAACCCCCTGCCCTGGGCAGGGACACCTCCCACCAGACCAGGTTGCTCCAAGCCCCCTCCAGCCTGGCCCTGAACCCCTCCAGGGATGGGGCAGTCACAGCTTTTCTCTGGGCAACCTGGGCCAGGCTCTCACTGCGCCAATGCCTGGAGGTTTCCCAGCCTTTCCGAAGTGGAAGCAGTGGGGTGGGAGGATTGCACCCCAGCATTTACCCCCAGCCCTACCTCCGCAGAGCGGGGGGGGCCCGCTCCACACGCCGTTCTTCCCGTCCCGGGTGGTGCAGTGGATGGAGGGCTCCCCGTGCAGCGGGTACCCGCGGTCACAGCCTCCTGCCTGGAAGGTGAGGATGCTGGAGGCAGCGGGGTGCTCCTCCAGCCTCCTCCCTCTGCCTCCCCTTGGCTGGGAGGACAAACAGCCCAGACAAACTAGCACTCGGGCAGGGGGTTTCCCAGCCTTTCCGAAGTGGAAGCAGTGGGGTGGGAGGATTGCACCCCAGCATTTACCCCCAGCCCTACCTCCGCAGAGCGGGGGGGGCCCGCTCCACACGCCGTTCTTCCCGTCCCGGGTGGTGCAGTGGATGGAGGGCTCCCCGTGCAGCGGGTACCCGCGGTCACAGCTGTAGGTTACGGATGTGCCAAAGTGGAATTCATCCAGGAGCCTGCCCGTGTGCTTCCCGTTGGGAATGTCCGGAGGTGGCTCACAGGGGATACCTGCAGAGGTGCACAACAAGGCGTCCAAATTCAAGCTCCAACAGGGGAGGTTTAGATTGAACATTAAGAAATAATTTTTCACCGAAAGAGTGGTCGGGCATTGGAACAGGCTGCCCAGGGAGGGGGTGGAGTCACCATCCCTGGCTGTGTTTAAGGGCCGTTTAGATGCAGTGCTGAGGGACATGGTGTAGGGGAGGACTTTGTAGAGTAGGGGAGATGGTTGGAGTCGATGATCCCAAGGGGCTCTTCCAACCTAGACAATTCTGTGATTCTATGAAATTCAACAGCAGCACCAGGGGGCTTGAAATCCCTCTGTGGGGCATAAACACTTGTCCTGGAGATGGAGGAACCTTCTAGCTGAGGGCAACTGGATCCCATCTCCCTGCCCAGCTATTGCTGTGACAGGCAGGAAACAGACCAGTAAGAAACCTCTACCAAGGAAACGCATACATGCTTTATCTTTTCTACTGTTTAACAAGTAAAAAACACCAAAGTTTTCTTTGGTATCATCTGCATAAAATCCTGACTTTTCAGCTGCACACAGTGCAAAGGCACGCACAGGCAGAAATTTGTGTGTCTCTTGGCTTAATGTGTACCTGGAGAATCTGGGAGATGTTTTAAAATCCCATAGCATACCAGTAAGTGTTTCTTTCTTCATATGGAAGTGTCACCTAATCAGCAGCAGTACTTAATCAGCAGAGAAACACCCAGGTGTAACTGCTGAGGTGAGGCACGGCAGCACTTTGGGTACAAATCTGTGCTCATAGTGACAGAGAGAGCTTCGGGACCTTGGGGTTCTCCCTCTGCCACCCCCCAGAGCTCTGCCTCCCCTTAGGGTTGTGCCTGGGTCTCTCAGTGTCTAACAATAAGGTGAAGATAATATTTTTCCCTTCCTTTTTGTAATGGGCTTGTGATAGTCAGAGACAGGACACCCGAGTACTGCTGGAAAAGCTCCAGCTGAGACACTGCTTCCTATAATCACTGCTTTGAGATCTTACGCCTTTTCCCAGAACATTTTTCATGTGACATCACAACCTTCTGATATTTTTTCATGCCCACAGAGCAGAGAAATTCCCCCTGAAAGCTTTGATGGGAAAGATTTGGCAGTCTCTGCTGGAAAATATTTACACAATCCGTGTAAAGCCCCGGCGCTGGAAGCTACTTACGCTGACAGGTGGGAATGGTGCCGCTCCACGCGACGCTGCCACCAGAAATCTGGCATTGCCTGCTGGCCTGTCCGATTAACCTGTGCCTGGTGTCAAAAGGATTGAACGTTCAGCCCAAGTCACATCAGTCTGAGTTACTGCTCCCTCCTGAGCACCTGGGATTGCACCATCAGCAAAGCTGTGGCCGTGAAGAAGCTCCCATCCTTTGCCTGACCAGTTTCAGCAGGTACAGGTACACGTAAGGTAGGGAACACCTCATGTGTTCTGTAGGTACAGAGCTCTTATGGGCAGAATCCATGTCTTGGGAGTGAATGAAAAGGAGACTTACCTGATAGATCCCTCCTCGCTGTTCTAAGCAGTAGCCAAAACCAGGACTTACCCTTCTTCACAGCCGTAGACCACAGTTGACCCAAACAGGAGATCTGTTAGGGAAATAATTTTCCCATTCTCTGGTTCACCAGGATGACGACATTGTTTCTCTGGGGGAGGAAAAAACCCTCGTTTTAGGCTTCTACACCATACAACAGACTCAAGTATCACTCCAGTAATCTGCCCCCATTTCCAGTCACCCCCAAAGTGGGTTTCAAATAGCATAAAGTTCCATGGCTTTACTAGTCACATATTATTTGAACACCAGATTGAACACCAGAATAATGGTAAGGTTTTGGCAGCATGGACAGACCCCAGCACCTATTCCTTCTCGAGCAACGGACACCAAATCAAGGAGCTATTCACTTTTACAGAACTCTAGTGCTTCTGACCACACTCCGCTCTCAAGGCATGTAATAGTAGGTGACATTCCTGGGTGTTTAGAATATCCAGGTCGGCAAGTGTATTGCACAGTCTTCCCAACAGAAAAATCAAGCTCATTTGTGTGCTCCTCATTGAGCTCAGCAAAGTGCAACCTTGGAGGAGCACCACAACCACCTATCGAGAGAGAAAACAGACATGAGAATCCAGCAGGAGAGGTACAAGCACAGAAACAACACGGTGACGAGGAAAGGTGTTTGGTTTGCTTTGCAAAATAGTTTAATATGAATGGAGCCATTATTAAGCAAACACAACGTATTTTCCCAACGGATTCCAGAGGATTAGGTTCTTATTCCCAGGATGTAGTTAAACCTTCCACTCACGGGGTTTAACCACATTTTTTTTAATGGGGTTAGGGGACATAAAGTAGTGGTGTGCTCCATGGCAGCCACGTCAGGGTTTACCTGGAAGCTCAGGGCTGTTTGGGAGCTCCTGGCGATGGTAGTGTCTGCGGCAGAGGGGAGCAGGAGGGTGCCAGCTGCCATCCTCCTGGCAGAGGGCTTTGGCACTGCCTACGAGGCTGTAACCCTCCTGACACTGAAATGTCACTGTTTGCCCCGGTGCGGAGAGAAGTCCTTGGCCACCAACAAGCCTTCCGTTCTGTACGTCTGGGTTTATGCAGACAGTCACTGGAAATGAGGATGTGCCAAGGTGATGTGCCAATAGGGGTGGGAACAAAATAAAACAAAGCAAAACAAGAAGCCCACAGGCTGTTAGTATCACAACAATAAAATTTAGTTGGGGGTGTCCCTGCTGACTGCGGGGAGGTCGGACTAGATGACCTTTGGAGGTCCCTTCTGGCCTGGGCAATTCTATGATTCTATGTGACATCTACATAAACCTCCCCAGCCCCACCTGCCCTACAGAAGGGCTTGAAATTAGTTTAAACCATACAACACTTTAGCTGGGATTAACCTTCTACAAGGACCTGGTAGCAATGGTACAGAAATACCCTGCTCCAGGCTCATTGGATGAAAGCTTTACCACTATAAAACTGTGTACTTCATTAAAGGAGAGTTTAATCCCTCACTGAAGGGCTCAGTGCCAACAGCCAGGGTCTCTCCTGTGCTCAGAGCCACACTGGGACCCTCTCACCCAAGGGGACGGGCCACAGACTCACCTTCACAGCTGGGGACAGGCCGGCTCCAGTTCCCTGATGCTCCACAAAACACAGTGGCCTTTCCCACCAGGTAGTACCCGGGGTCACAGGTGTATGTTACAAACATTCCCATGGTAAAAAATGCTTTGCCCTGGCCATCGTGGTACCCATTGCGGACCCCCGGAGGCATGGGGCACGGGCGGGCTGTAAGAGGGGGACAGAAAGTCTAACTCAGCCAGAGAACAGTGTGTGAGGGGACAGGAGCCAGCGTGATGCTGCATTGATGGGTTCAAGCCCATGGGTTAAGGCACCACACTCACCCCTCTTGCAGACAAGCACTGGAGGGTCCCAGGTCCCCCCTGGCTGGCACCGGGTCTCATAGGTGTCCTCTGCGAAGTAACCAGCATCACAGTCAAAGTGGAGCATCTCCCCAGCTTTGTAGGTGCTCTGTGGCTTGTAGACGTTCCCGTTCTGCACCTCGGGTCTCTTACATCCGATTGCTGCAGGGAACATGGAGAGCATCCTTTAAGCTTCCCTGCGGGGGCCAGATCCTGCCCCCAGGACACGCAGCATCCTTTGTGCCAGCCCCAGGGCCAGCAGCACCTCAGGCACCCACCTTCGCAGCGGGGCAGGGGCTGGCTCCACAGCCCGCTCTGTGTGCAGCTGATGGACACGTTCCCCACCAGCTCGTAGCCCTCCCTGCAGCTGTAGGACACCCTGGAGCCCCGGGGAAACTTCTCCAAGGACTGTCCACTGTGCAGCCCGTTGGCGATGTTTGGTGGCCGAGGACACATCACCTCTGGAGAGGGAGGAGAAAAGCCCATGAGAGCATCTGGGAGAGGCGATGCCTGAGAGACAGCTCAGCTCAGACCCCTGGCACATCAGACACGGGGGAGGCACAGGGTTGCACCCCAGGTACTGCCAGGGCTGTCCTGACAGCCAGCCTTTGGGTGTCCCATCTCTCCTCCAACTTCTCTGGACAAAGAAGGTTGAATTGATGGGGACAGGCCACAAACTCACCTTCACAGCTGGGGACGGGCCGGCTCCAGTTCCCTGATGCTCCACAAATGGGGACAGGCCGGCTCCAGTTCCCTGATGCTCCACAAAACACAGTGGCCTTTCCCACCAGGTAGTACCCGGGGTCACAGGTGTATGTTACAAACATTCCCATGGTAAAAAATGCTTTGCCCTGGCCATCGTGGTACCCATTGCGGACCCCCGGAGGCATGGGGCACGGGCGGGCTGTAAGAGGGGGACAGAAAGTCTAACTCAGCCAGAGAACAGTGTGTGAGGGGACAGGAGCCAGCGTGATGCTGCATTGATGGGTTCAAGCCCATGGGTTAAGGCACCACACTCACCCCTCTTGCAGACAAGCACTGGAGGGTCCCAGGTCCCCCCTGGCTGGCACCGGGTCTCAGGGGAATGGGCTGGCTCCAGTTCCCAGACACTCTGCAAAAGACACGGGCTTTTCCCTCCAGGTAGTAGCCGGGGTCACAGGTGTATGTTATAAACATCCCCATGGTAAAAACTGCTTTGCCCTGGCCGTCGTGATTTCCGTGGGCGATCTCTGGGGGCATGGGGCACGGGCGGACTGCAGGGTGGGGACAGAAAGTCTAACTCGGTGGGAGAAAGGTGTGGAAGGGAATGGGGGCTGAGGTGATGCTGTGTTGATGGGTTCAAGCCCATCACAGGAACGGGTATCCCTGCAGACACTGTTCCTGCAGAGCTGCTCTTGTGGAAGCAGTGGGCACCACACTCACCCCTCTTGCAGACAAGCACCGGAGGGTCCCAGGTCCCCCCCGGCTGGCACCGGGTCTCATAGGTGTCCTCTGCGGCGTAACCAGCATCACAGTCAAAGTGAAGCATCTCCCCAGCTTTGTAGGTGCTCTGCGGCTTGTAGACGTTCCCGTTCTGCACCTCGGGTCTCTTACATCCGATTGCTGCAGGGAACATGGGTGGCATCCTTTCAACTTCCCTGCGGGGGCCAAATCCTGCCCCCAGGACACGCAGCATCCTTTCTGCCAGCCCCAGGGCCAGCAGCACCTCAGGCACCCACCTTCGCAGCGGGGCAGGGGCTGGCTCCACAGCCCGCTCTGTGTGCAGCTGATGGACACGTTCCCCACCAGCTCGTAGCCCTCCCTGCAGCTGTAGGACACCGTGGAGCCCCTGGAAAACCAGTCCAAGGACTGTCCGCTGTGCAGCCCGTTGGCGATGTTTGGTGGCCGAGGACACATCCCCTCTGGAGAGGGAGGGGAAAAGAAATTGCCCTGTGGGTCTGCTGTTTGCTATTTTGTGTGCTGCTGGGGCTGTTTGGGTAATATCAGGGTAACATCCTGAATTCTGCTCAGTTTTTGGTTCCATTTGTTCTATCATGTAGTAGTTAACAAAATGTTAACAGCAGCACCAAGATTACCATCGCACTACGCACGGAGGAAATTACTACTAAATAAGGACAGTCCCAAGAGGGGAACCCACAAGCACATCATGGGATTTGACAGAAGATGCACGTGGACGTGGAAGCGGGAAGAGCAGTGAGAAGCTGTGATTTACTTCCCGTTCCAGGAGGAAGATGAAAACATCCCACATCTGACCAGAAGCAGAGTCACAGAAATCCCCCCCTGGGGCAGCAGGTCCTGCCCTCCCGGTGCTGGTCTGGGGCTCTGGGGAGGTTCCAGCCTCCTGCCAGGCAGCAGCTCAGCCCCAGGGTTAACATCTCCCCATCCCTCTGGCAGACCCCAGTGGGGCAGGTTGCACCCCTTGTGTCCCCCCCCAATCTCCTTTCTCCTGCGCTGTTTCTGCCCCTCTGAGATGGGGAGGGGGTTCCCTTGGTTTGGGGTCACAGAAATCCCCCCTGGGGCAGCAGGTCCTGCCCTCCTGGTGCTGGTCTGGGGCTCTGGGGAGGTTCCAGCCTCCTGCCAGGCAGCAGCTCAGCCCCAGGGTTAACATCTCCCCATCCCTCTGGCAGACCCCAGTGGGGCAGGTTGCACCCCTTGTGTCCCCCCCCAATCTCCTTTCTCCTGCGCTGTTTCTGCCCCTCTGAGAGAGGGAGGGGGTTCCTTGGTTTGGGAAGCCAAGTGAGGAGGAGGGACGCAGCCTGGCTTTGCCTTCCCCCTGAATTTGGGAAGACATGGGAGGGAGCTTTGCCCCAGGGTTGTCACCACGCTGGGACACTCACCCTTTTTGCAGGTGGGCAGAGGTGGTCTCCATCTGAAGTCAGGTCCACACGTGCTCGTGCGGGAGCCCCGCAGGGTGTACCCCGTGTTGCACACAAAGCTCACGGTGTTCCCTGTCCTGTAGACACGGCGAGCAATGGACACTCTCCTCCCATACTGGACACTTGGGAACGGGCACTGGGAAGCTGGAAAAGGCAGATAAATAAATGGGGTTTTGCCTACACAGCTCTCGGGCTGTTCCTGCCTGCGATGGTTGCCGTGTTGATGGTCTCCACGCAGCCTGTTGGTCCCTGAGCAATGGGATATGGTGGAGGATGCAGCTGAGGCAGGTGCCCCCAGGTTCTCCCTGTGCTGCTGGGGGACCCTGCTGCTCCCTCAGCTGGCACGAATTGGGGGTCCAGGACTTCGTGTCGCTCTTGACCTGGTGAGGTCAGGAACCTTCCATGGCCTTTCTGCATGTTTCTGACCCACAGGCTGGGAAGAACATCCCCTGGCTCCCATCCGACCTGGAGAAACGTTGGCAGGACCCTTGAGGACCAACGATGGTCCAGGGGTCTGTGCTGTGGGGACATGTAGCTGGGCTGGGGGTGCAGAGGGTGGGCTGGGGGTGCTGTGTCATGCTGCCCATGGCACCACTGTGACGGTGTGGGGATGGTCCCTCACCAGCCAGGGCAAAACCTCTGCTGCTACAAAGGACCTGGCTGTGAACCTGCTGCTGGTGTGTGGCCAGGGGTATCTGGGGGTTGTTTGGGTTGAACCCCCAGAGAGAGAAAGAGAGAGGGAGATGTGAGAGAGGGGGGTGGGCAGGCGGACGTTCAGAACCAAAACCACAGAGAAATAGCTGGGCAGATATTTGCACTAGATACGGGAATGGAAAAAGAAGGTTAAAAAAAGAAAAAAAAAGAAAAAAAGGCCTTTCACTGATAATATCATTTGGGTTCCTGAGACAGGGGCCACAGCTTCCTCCCTCTGAGCTGTCGGGGTGCAGCCCATCCCTCTCGCACCCCCCGAGGGTGGCTTTGCTGAGAACCACGGCTCTGTGGCACCCAGCAGCACGGGCCAGCAGTGACTGGAGAACCCAACGCACAGACATCAGCTGAACACAGCGAAAACCAAGTATAACAGAAGAAAATATGACTTAACCTTTTCGCAAAATGTTGACTTAATGATAATTTAAAAAAAAAAAAAACAAAACAAAAGCCAAACAACATAACCTGACCCTGCAGAGGCACTTGCCTCCCAGCCTGCCACCGAGCCACCTAAGGCAGCAGGGTCAGCTAAGATGCCAGTGAACAATTAACACGATTAAGGACACAGGCAGAAGACTTCTCCATACGGTACCAAAACACATCCCCAACCTTGCCAGGGCAGCCAGGCTGCAGCACCTCCGCTTGCGAGGCAGAAAGGAGTGAACAAAACCATACTGTGGAGACGGAGCCAAGTTTCTGTAGATTCGGGCTACCCTGTCCAAAACAAAAAGGCACCGCAGGCTGCCTGCCAGGCTTTCATGCCCTGTGGACTTTCAGACTTGTTTGCTGTTTTGCTCTCAAATTTCTATTTGTCACAACAAGTTTCAACTTGACAGAGCTCAAACACAAGCTGTTACTGGAACGGGCTCCTCATCTCGCTGCTGTGAGATGCTGCATCCGTAACCAGCTTTGGCACTTCAAACACAGGGGTCAAGCCCCTTCTTATGAGAACCTGGGCAGGTTGTGAAAGACTCTCCATAACAAGGTTTTATTTCCCCTTCCCATGGCTGCTGAAGGGCCCAGGGTGGCCCCAATGGTGTCCCAGAGCATCCTTTTCATTAGGAGGCTCAGAGGCTCTGGGATGCTCAGGGTCTGACATGCCGAGGTCCACCTGGGACCAGCACAGGGCTCTTAACTATCTCCCCAGTGAAAAGCAAAAGGATCAGCGCAGAGAGGAGAGGAGCAGCGGGGAGGAGGAGGAGGGTGGTGGGAGGAAGGCCCCGGAGGTGCAGAGCTGCTGGTGTCTCCCTTACCTTGAGCCCCAGCCGCGGTGGCCAGGAGCAGAGCGGAGCTGCCCAGGAGGCAGAGGGTGAAGGTGAGCACCATGCTCCGGTTCCCAGCGCAGACTGGGGCTTCCAGGGGGGCTGGAGGAAGATATGGGGACCCCAGTTCCCCCCACTGCCCCCCACACACGGAAGGAGCTGCAGCTGTGGGGCTTCCCAGGGCCACGGGACAGGAAGCTGTGGGCTCCCCAGCACAGGGGGGGTGCAGCCACCACCCCTGGGGATGCTGCAGGTCCCACACATCACTTCTCCTGATGCTTTGGGCTCCCAGAGCAGGGGAGGAGGGGTCCCTGGGACCCAGTGGCACCTGTGGAAGAGAGGAGGGAGCAGACACAGAGGTGCCATTAGCCAAATTGTGCCCTCCATGGAAGGGTATCCGTGATCAGAAGTGGCCTGGGCTTTGGCCAAGTCCCCAGGGGGTGACAGCAGCTCTTCCCAGGAAGCAGGGAAGGGCAGAGCAAGGCATTCCTTCCTCCCATACACCTGGTACTGGTGGCAGCTGGGGACATGTCTGTCCCTGGGGGCATGTCTGTCCCTGGGGGCCGTGGGTGCAGCCCAGCCCCACACACCGCCCCCCCTGCAGCCATGGACCCCAATCCTCCCAACCCAACCCTGGCTGCCCCAGGATTCATCCAGGCCAGTGTCATCCCTGGGAGAATAAAAATCCAGAGACAAAACTTCTTGATGTAGGAGCAGGCACAGCAGCCTCAGCTCCCCACCTCTCACGGCAGAGGATACTTTCCAAGCCCAGAACAAGCAGCAAGACGTGTGTTACTCAAGTCTTTCGATGCCTTTTATTGACAGAGAACTTCTAATATTTACATGTTGGACATTTCTGCTTTGGAATTGCACTCGGCTGGTTCCACTCACAGTAAGATTATGTACAACACAGTTACAAAGACAGCAGATAAACCCTCTTCAACATTTACCCCTGTAAGCCGTGTCACAGCATTCAAAATTCCTTCCGTTTGGTTGTGGGAGATCATTTCAAGCTGATCTCCAAACCAGGAGGTAAATCACATGGAAAAACTACCCTGGACTATGGAGTGGGGATTAAAAATGACAAACCATGACAACACCAAGCCATGAGGCTTCATAGTTGTGGTTTTTTTCATCTAGACACTCACATACCTTACCGTAAGAGATATATAAAAATGACCAACGATCTGCAAGTGCTTATTCTGCAAGACTGGCTTCCGAAAACAGCCCCTCATGGTGCCCCAGTGACAGCAGGAGAGAGCTCTGCTGGGAAGGGAGAACTTTGTGGGTCTGTCTGGAACAAGACTAACGTGTTGATGGAAATGGCTATTTGTGGTTTCCCCCTCTAATTAGAGGCATGTTCCTGTTAACAGG
Source organism: Calidris pugnax (assembly GCF_001431845.1). NCBI lineage: Eukaryota > Metazoa > Chordata > Aves > Charadriiformes > Scolopacidae > Calidris > Calidris pugnax. Next base: position 2,718,525 of record NW_015090898.1, read on the forward strand.
AAAGCACTGGTGAAAATGCAGAAACAAAAAGTTTGTAGTAGACACATTTTGAATACTTCTCATCCCCAGCTGTGCGTCACAAGAAGCTCCAACAGGTCATTTCCCTCTGCAGCAGACAAAAAACCCGAAATCTCAAAATCTTGCTTTACCAGCAGCTAGAGGTCCTGCTGTCTCGAGCTGGATTCAGGCGTGAGCTGAATACAAGTTTAAATCCAATCACAGTTTTCTTCCCCTTATAAATAGGATTCCCAGGAAACCTTCAAATCTTTACTTCATTTTCTGAGATGCTACATACCTCATTAGCTTATTAAATCATTTAGCAATGCTGAGTTAAAGCCAGGAGAGGCCATGAACACCGTGATATGAGCTATCAGTTAAACAAATCAAGGGCATTTTTCCCCTGTGTGTTTGATTTAGACATGGCAAGTGAGGTCCCATCACCTGAGCTGTCCCCGTGGCACGGTCTGGGGACAGCAGTGCTGCCCCACTCACCCCTGTCCACCTTCCCCAACCGTCCCCACCGCAGCGATGAGCTGGGTCGGGTCAGACAGGATGAAAGCAAAGTGCATAAAGACGTGGGGTTTGTGCCCTGTTCCCCACGGAGGAGTAAATTAAGGCTTGATGAGCATCTGCACCTGCTTTGGGTGCAGCGTCAGAAAATGTCAGATTAGCAGTCTTCAGAATAAGGCATTTATGTTTTTTTCTCTCTCTGCTAAAAATTATTGATCTGCATGGATTGATATTTGCACAACGATTCAGACTTCCCTTGAAGTAGTGGCAAAACCTGAGCTTTTAGAGGAACTTTTTCAATGCTTTCAGTACCCACAGATAATACCCGACTTGGGCAAAAACTTCATTTTTTCAAGTGAATATCACTCACACAAAGGCATTCACCATTAATCCTGTTGGCAGCAGCACCGCTTTCCACCTCAGGATGCTTAGGAAAGCCCTGACTCCTGGTCAGGACCAGGCAGAACATGACTTGAGCGAGGCTGAGAAGCTGAAGGTGGGGAGGTACCAAAGCGTAGGATTTTCTCCAGCCTACTCTATTGCAGGATGAAGGTCTTTGGCATCGTTACGACCCAACACGGGGATAACAGCAGTTGATTTGTGAAGAGCATCTTCACATCATCTTCTCCCGGGGGTGGCAGAGAGCTGCCCAGCCCCGTGCACGGGCTGCTGTGCCCAAGGTCAAGTCGTTGCCACAGCCTGAAGCGTGAGGGCTTTGTCATCCAAGGTCAGTTGTCGCTGCTTCAAGGCCAATTTCACAGGAGGCAAAAGCAGCGCTCTGGGATCAGGTCAGTGGCATCAAGTCCAACGGGTCTAGAGGTGCCTTCCCGTTCCCTAATCTAGATGTTCATAACCAGCATCGCCAGGAGGAAGGGGAAGATTCCTACAAGAGTCAAATAAGAAGCTTAAGTCTTCACTCCAAACATACCTAACTGTCTTCTCCCTCCCTCGATGGTCCCCTCCATCCCCCTCCCAGCCTTTTCACAGCATCATCTTAAAGCAAGAAAAAATATAAATCTGACAACAGCCGGTGGTGGAGGGTGTTCAAGCTTATCTCAAGCAGAACACACAGGAGCCAGTAACACAACAATAGGCAAGAGCGTGGTACGGGGGCTCAGGAATATGTTTTACTTACCAACAATGATGAAGTTTGCTCCATCTGGAAAGGAAACGAGTCAAAATGTGAAACTCAGCGTTCAGCGAGGTAATTCACCAAACCACACAACACACAGCAGCTCAACTCAGAGCTAACAGGAGACAATTCAAGCCACACGCAGAAGGGGATCCCTGCTTTGGGTCAACATGCTCAGCCCAACTCCAAGGACATTTATCTGCTAAAACCCAGATGTATTTACCAGGACACATTTCCACTCGCCTGCGAGTCTGTGCTGCAACCTAATCGTGCTCTTTTGACACTAGATTTTTAACGGAAGCTATTTCAGGAAGCATCGAAGGCTTATTAGCAGAACGAGCTGATTTGAGGATTCACAGAGGAAGGAAAACATAGGTAATTTGAAGGCAGAGAGGAAGCAGCAAGACAGACACAGGAAAGTTACCTCTGCATTCAGGAGTGGGTGTGCTCCAGACTCCCCGGGCCTGATCTCCTGCCATACAGCGAACAGAGGTGGCTCCAGCGAGGGTGAAGCCATCCCTGCATTTATAAACCACAACGGAGCCGTGGAGAAACGTTGTGCTCTGGGTGCCATTGTGCATCCCATTGTCAATCCTGGGGGGCTCCTCACAGAAACCTTCCGGGCGCTTTTCTACAGAAGGAACACCAGCAAGAGTGTCTGAGGACCTCTCCCAACTGAGAAGGTGAAGAGATGTACTGGGAGAAGGAGGTGCAGCTGAGCCTCGAGCAGCAACTGAAAATAATTTTGAGTTTTCCTGCTCATTACCAGAGCTGAGTTACTGCCCGTTGGCCACAGCCCCGGGGACAGAGACACCTCATGAAGCTCAAAAAAACATTTCAGCCATTTCTACCTTCACATAACACTATACGCTGACCTCAGAACACCCCCTTTCAGCATTATACTAAATTGAGTGGACACAGTTCTACCATCCCATTATCTACATCTTTCCCTGGTAGCTGGAGAAAGAAAACTTCCCTCCTGCGACTGATTCTTCTTTTTTTTTTTTCCCCTATGATTTCTGCCTTTCCCTCACTTCTTCCACTTTGTCAGCATAATTTCTGAATTGTATGACAGTATCATACTTAAGGCCTCACAGCATGAGTTAGTACTGAAATCATTGATTTTTACAGTTGATTAAGAAGTGCAAGTAAGAGCAGCCCGAGCCCACCAGGAAGGAGGCTGTTATCTTAAGGGCTCTGCACAGGGATTTTCCCTCTTACTTTCACAGTACGGAGGTGCCGGATCCCAGTCGACTTTGTTTCCCGATGCCACACACTTGGCAGATGGCTTCTTTAATTCATACCTAAAGAAAGAGAAGAAGTTGCAGTACTTTCCAGAAGACAACCCAGAAAGGGTTCTTTCCCTGCCTCCCCACCACCGCACGCAGAGGAGTTGTTAACCAGCAGCTGTCCCTGCTGTGACACAGGATCTGGCCACACCAAAGCCACTAAATATGGGCACTAATAAGAGCAGAACTGAAACCGTGTTGCCACGTGCTCATCTCACTGGAGACATAATCTCTGGGCTAAATTAGGGCTACAAAGATGATGAGGGGCCTGGAGCATCTCTCTTATGAGGAGAGGCTGAGGGACTTGGGTGTTTTTAGTCTGGAGAAGAGAAGATCTGATCAAAGCCTATAAATACTTAAAGGAGGATGGGCCCAGTCTTTTTTCAGTGGTGCCCAGTGACAGGACAAGAGGAAATGGGCACAAACTTGAAAATTAGAAGTTCCACCTAAACATGAAGAGGAACTTCTTTCCTGTGAGGGGGGCAGAGCCCTGGCAGAGGCTGCCCAGGGAGGTGGTGGAGTCTCCTTCTCTGGAGACATTCAAACCCCCCTGGACATGTTCCTGTGGGACCTGCTCTGGGTGGACCTGCTCTGGCAGGGGGTTGGACTAGATGATCTCCAGAGGTCCCTTCCAACCCCGTATCACTCTATGATTCTGTGATAATACCCAGTTTCACTGGAGATTGCACTGAAAAACCCTGGGGAGGGCAGGGGCAAATGTTACTGCCTGTGATCCCCATCATCTGACCCCCAAGTGAGTTCTGTTTTAGCAGGGATCCACTCACCCAGAATGGCAGGTGAATGTCACAATGCTCTCAAACAGGAAATTATCCTCGATCACATTCCCATTCTCTATCCTGGGAGGAGGACATTGCTGCCCTGGAGGAAAAGAAAGCAGCAGGGGAATTACTTCAAAAACCCCGAGATGGGCACGACCCACGTTTCAGAGTAACCTCTCCAGCGTGTGCGGGTCACTCACACGGTCCCTCAAGGAGCAGAGACACTCACGTATGCAGAAGTCCACGTCTGCAGACCAAGTTGAATCCAACTGACAGGTGACAACAGAGGACTTCCCCTCAGCTACAATATAGCCTGGTTTACAGCGGTACGTCAGCTTCGTTTCTGCAGGGTATCTGTCCCCCACAGCCCCCAAGAGCTCAGCGAAGGGGAAACGTGGAGCAGGACCACAGTAGACTAACAATGGGAGACAAAGGCAAGGTCAGTTACAGAAGGGGACCCAAAGGCTCTGCAGGAACATCAGAGAACTCCCTGCTGTGGGGCACACAGCATCTTAACCTGGCTGGTTGCCACCGTCTGGGGCACAGTTTGCATCCAACCCATTTAGCAAACAGAAGCCTGTATCACAGTTTGCTTCATGGGAGAAAAAGATGGAGATCGGGTCACATCTCTGCCCCAGAGATGCTCCATCACTGGCCACCAACCCAACCTGTGGGACCCTGACCCAGCTCAGCTCAGAAGCCAAACAGCCCCAACAGCTCTGGAAGCTGCTGAAACATCCTCTCAGGGGTAGAAGGCAATTTTGTCTCCCCTTTCAGTGCACTTGTGGGTCATTTGCTGTTCACAGACAAATTAACTGGCCTGGGGTGCCACACCAAAGACCCAAACCAGCATGATCTACCAGGGCACAAGGCTGGGGTGCTGACCTGCCCGACAGCTCTTACACCTTCTTCAATAGAATTGCTCAAGGAAATGAATTTGTTTGTACTCACCCGGGTCACACGTTGGCAGAGGTGGATTCCAGGCACTGTCTGCTTCACAAGTAACTACGCTACTGCCCTTCAGTACGTGACCACGAACACACTCAAAGGTCACCGTATCTTTATAGGTGTACTCAGTGCCAAAGCCAGACACCTTTCTCCCGTTCTTCACTTCGGGATTTTCACATTTGACCACTGGAAGAGAAGATAAGACACTAAGTAAGAATATTCATTACAAGAAGGAGAAGCCGGGCAGTGACACCAGAGGCAGAGACCAGCAAGAAGGTGACCAAGAGAACTGCCATCCTGCTGCTCGGAGAGGGACAGGTCCCCGGGGGCTGTGGGTGCTCCCTCAACAGAGACATCACTGAGAAACTGCACACAGAGAGCTTCAGTTTTCATCTGCAGGAGGCCCTTGGCATGGACAGGGAGGCTTTTGGGGGGGCTAAAGTATCCATTAAACCAAGCCGCATGAAACTCTCTGGGAATCATTTTGAACTCAAATCAACCTCCTTATTTTTGGCAGCCCATCAGGAGAGGGACGAGAAACAAAGGCAAAAGAATAAGGAGAGCAGGAAGGTGTTTACCTTTGCACTCAGGGGGTGGACCGCTCCATGTTCCCTCGAGGTTATCATCCGTCGTGCAGTGAATCGTATCATCTCCAATAAGAGCAAAGTCTTTGTCACACCTGTAAGTTGCCACCATGCCAAAGACAAAGTCTCTGTTCCCGCTCGTCATCTGCCCGTTCTCAATCCCAGGAGGTGGTGGACAGGGAATAACTGCATGGAAAAAACAACAGCAAGAAAATGCAAGGACATTTCCATCAAATGCAAAACCGAGGCCTAGCTGCTAAAAAACACCCCAAAGGAACCACAAAAAAAAATCCCAAACAAAAAAAAGTAATGAAAGCCAAAGAAAAAGCTGGGAAGCAGCCCCAAAGCAACACTCTCAACCAAAAGTCTTGAATGCATCATTAAATTCCAAATGTTTTCCAGGTTTTTTTTTTAATAGATAAATGGTAAGCCAGCAAAACATCTATTGTCCAAGAGGAGACACTGCAGAAGAGGCAATAAATCCCTCACCTACCAGGGATGGCATTTCCAACCTTTGTTACTCTAACAAGGCTGAGCCCAGAATATATTCTAGCAGCACCAAACCATCTCAACTACCAGCAGCTGATCACAGAATCACAGAGTGCTATGGGGTTGGAAGGGACCTCTGGAGATCATCTAGTCCAACCCCCGACCAAAGCAGATCCAGACCCATCCCACAGGATGCTAAAAAAGCCCAAACAGCACCAACAAAACTCTTAGAATCCATCATTTCTCCTTTGAAAATTAAGAGTTTGGAGGTGCAGTCATGGCTGAAAGCCTCCCAGTCCCAGTTGAGTACAGCTGTGGGTAAAAAAATCCAGCAACATCCAGCCTGATGGAAAACACATGGTGAGTGACGCAGGATCTGCACCAGCTGGGCAGAGAGCTCTCAGATCTGAGGACAGAGCTGCTGCCAAAACCCACGGATTCCCCCTTAGCATTTAATTTTAATCCCCAGCTCCAGCCAGGGAGCTTGTTTGGGGAGAGGTAAGGAGTCGGTCTCATTAAAGGCTAATGGAATTTGCATTAGGTGCCAAGAAGAGAGTGTCTCCCCCTGCTCTTCCCCAAACTGCCAGATTGAGGGTAACAGCTTCAAGAAAAGGGTACACACAAAACATTTTAAATGTTTAAATCTGCTTACTGTCACAGTGTGGAATTTCAGTCCAGTAAACTTCATTGTCCTTAAGCATGCATTGTGCAGACGGCGCCCCAATTAATCGGTACCTAAGAAAAGAAAAGGTTGAATCGCTTTGAAAAAAAAAATATGGAAAAAATACTCGGGGAATTCAGAAAGTTGTACAGTTTCCAGTGGTACTCACTGGAGGAGCTGAAGCCTAGGGGAAAACCAGCTAGCCCTCCTCTAAAATACGATTTTTTCAGGACCTAAAAAACGCGATATATGATGCAGTTGGAGGGCACTCCATGCTTGCAGTGGGTGATACGAGCTCACGGGAGCAGAAGGCAGATGGCACCCCCCCAACTTCCTCCCCAGGTCTGTTCAGCCCCAGGCTGGGCAGCAGGAGATCAAAATAGCAACTCCTTTTCCGAGCAGAGCTGTGACTGACCTGCCTTAACCCGCTCTCTTTCCCTCTCCCCCTGTTCCTGGCCCCCCCCAGGACACCGCAGCCCCCTCTTCCCGAGACCCCTTAGCGAAGGGTGGGCAGCCAGACCCATGGCAAAACAGCAAACACCAAATTACTAACGAGCACCAACGGGAAAGGAATAAAATTCTTTGCAAAGCAGCTAAAAATCAATCTGCAAGGACCCCGCTCTCATGCCCAGGGGATAATCTCTTTTGACAGCAAGGGCAGGAGAGAGCCTGACCCCGTGGCTCCACGCTCCAGACCCCTCCTGCCGTGCTCTGCTTGCCAAGGAAACAGTCCCCAGACATTAAAAAGTCTCTGAGTCACCCACGGGTGCTGTTTCCCAGCCTGGGCCAACACTTACCCCTCATTACAGGTGAAGTTTATTGTCGCCCCGAACCGGAGGTCGGTCGAGTACTCAAATTTTCCATTTGGGATTTCTGGTTCTCCACATGACTTTCCTGTGAAGGGCAAGTGAGGAGTGTTACTTTCATTTCACAGCATGATAACGAAGCGTAGGTGACCGCGCTGTTGGGTGTCGTTACAAACTTCCTGACCACTTCTTGGGCATCTGACTCCCTCATGAGCAGGTCCCAGCACTTTCAGAAAAGATACAAGACCCCCATTAACTTGTGAGGAACTGAAAGTTAAAACAAAAATCATAGAATCACAGAATGGTTTGGGTTGGAAGGGACCTCAAAGATCATCGAGGTCCAACCCCCCTGCCCTGGGCAGGGACACCTCCCACCAGACCAGGTTGCTCAAAGCCCCCTCCAGCCTGGCCTTGAACCCCTCCAGGGATGGGGCAGCCACAGCTTCTCTGGGCAACCTGTTCCAGTGTCTCACCACCCTCATAGTAAAAAATTTCTTCCTGAGATCTAATCTGAATCTTTTTTCTTCCAATTTAAAACCATTTCCCCTTGTCCTATCATTCCCCTTCCTGGCAAAGAGTCCCTCCCCAGCTCTTCTATAGGCACCCTTCAGGTATTGAAAGGCTGCTCTAAGGTCTCCCTGGAGCCTCCTCTTCTCCAGGCTGAACAATCCCAGTTCCCTCAGCCTGTCTTCATAGGAGAGGTGCTCCATCCCTCAGCAAAAAGCAAATAAAGAGCACAGATAAAGCTGAGGAAAAATTTAAAAAGCCAAAGTTAATACGCTTACTGAGAAAGGAAGCTGATGAGATTAACATTTCTCAGCAGAAAGGGGAGCCTCAGGGAGGCTGAGAGCTTGTTCTCAGCTGCCCTAAAACCAGAGACCCGGGGTGCATCCTTCTCCGGGGGGCTGAACCACGAGCAGGGTATGGGGTGCAGCAGGAGACACCTACTCCCCCCTCTCCCTCCATACACCCCCCTCCCTGATCCCAGGAGCCCACCATTTGGGGAACCCACCGATGCAGAAGTCGGGGTTCTCCGACCATTGGGAGCCAGCCTCGCAGACGACCTCAGGGAATTTGCCCGGAGCCATCGTGTACCCCGGGCGGCACCTGTACCTCACCCTGTCCCCCTCGGCGTAGGACTCCTTCAGGGGCTTGGTAGGTTCTGCAAAGGCAAACCTCGGCGGCGGTGGGCAGTCACCTGCGGGCAGGGGAGAGGATGATGAAGGAGCCGGGGGGGAGGATGATAAAGGGAAGGGGGGGGCAAATCATAGAATCATTCAGGTTGGAAAAGACCCTTGGGGTCATCGAGTCCAACCATCTACCCTACTGTACAAAGTTCTCCCCTACACCATGTCCCCCAACACCACATCTGAACGATTCTTAAACACATCCAGGGATGGGGACTCAACCACCTCCCTGGGCAGCCTGTGCCAGTCTCTGACCACTCTTGCTGTCAAGAATTTTTTCCTAATGTCCAGTCTAAACCGGCAGTGCCAGCAGCACCCCGCAGAGCCACCGCAGCCGCCCCATGGCCAGACCCGCTCCCGGTTCCGCGGACGGGCGCGCAGAGGTGCGGATCGCGGCGCTCGGCCCCTTCCGGCGCTGGGGGGGGTGTGTTCCCGGATTTATGTCACCGACGTGGGCAGGCTGGGTTATTTTCCTTCCGGCTGTTTTGTAGGAAACGCGACCGGGACCCCCGTGGCCCTTCCCACGGCGTTTCTCCTCGGGGCGGTGGGAAACATCATTCAGGTTGGAAAAGACCCTTGGGGTCATCGAGTCCAACCATCTACCCTACTGTACAAAGTTCTCCCCTACACCATGTCCCCCAACACCACATCTGAACGATTCTTAAACACATCCAGGGATGGGGACTCAACCACCTCCCTGGGCAGCCTGTGCCAGTCTCTGACCACTCTTGCTGTCAAGAATTTTTTCCTAATGTCCAGTCTAAACCTGCCTTATTGCAGCTCAAATCCATTCCCTCTTGTTCTATCACTAATGACCTGTGAGAAGAGCCCAGGACCAACCTCTCTACAGTGTCCTTTCAAGTAGAGAGTGATGAGGTCTCCCCTCAGCCTCCTCTTCCTCAAACTAAACAGTCCCAGCTCATAATCCCAGGCAGCTTATGGAGAGGGGGGGACACAGACTCACCTTATCCCTTCCCCACGCAGCCCTCTCCCCTTTTTCCCCCGCAGCCCTAACCCCTTTTCCCCCTGCATCCCTAACCCCTTTTCCCCCACATCCCTAACCCCCTTTCCCCCACATCCC
>NW_015090898.1:2728144-2730868 GCF_001431845.1 Calidris pugnax
GTTCCCGGATTTGTGTCACCGACGTGGGCAGGCTGGGTTATTTTCCTTCCGCCTGTTTTGTAGGAAACGCGACCGGGACCCCCGTGGCCCTTCCCACGGCGTTTCTCCTCGGGGCGGTGGGAAACGCTGCCCCCAAAACCGGGGAACGGCCAGAACCGGGTCTGCCCCTTATTTCCCCACCGACACCGACGGGGTTCACCCGAGAAATGAGTCACGCGGGACCCAACCTGCGTGATTTATCCGTGGGAGTGTCTCCCCGGCTCAGGGATCCTGTCGAAGGTTGGTCCGTCCCCATCGCCCTGCCCCACGGTCAAGGCCATCTCCCGTGAAAAGGAGCACTTTGTCCTCCTGCCACACCTGGGTGGCACCGTGCCCTTGTCATCTTCTCCTCATCACCCTCTGCGTCAGCTCGGTGAGGTTTGGGGCACGTCCCCGTGGGGGGTACCCGGGCACCCCAGGAACAGCCTCTGGCTCAAAGGATTGACCAAAGGATGGCAGCCAGGGCACGGGGCAGCTCAGATGTTCAGATGGGCATTGCCTCCTCTTCCTCAGAGCGTTACCAGGATCACACCCAGCAGGACGAGCCCACGGAAACGTGCTGTGTCCTGCTTCAACAACAAACACAACAGCAGAGTCAGGGAACTGCGGGGCACCTTTGTGTCCTACCTGTAGCACTGCCCTTCTCCTGCCAGAACACCAACAAAACTCCATCTCTCGGCAAACCCCCGTAACCCAGAAAGGCAATTTTTACACCTTCTGTATTATCGCTGGTCATTTTGTCCCCATGGAGTACGAGCCAGCAAACACTAAGTAGGGAGCAATTGGTTTAATCCTTGGATTTGGGGTGGAGAATAGACCCGGTGCAGGAATAGTTGGGGTTGGCCAAGGGAAGGAAGGTTCTACCTGGAGAGGAGCACCCACCTTCCCCAGTACTGCCCGGGCTGGAAATGGGCTCTGCTCCAGCAGTGACACTTCGCCTCCGTCATCGCAGTTCCCAGGAAAGGCCAGGGATGCAGCTACAGCAGCAATTATCTGACCCAGCAGCAATTACCTGAGCAGCAAATTACATCCGGCAAAGAATGAGACTGCAAAATCATCTAAAGTGCTCTGTGAGAAGGTTTGATTAGTAAATATGAAAAAAACCCGACAAAAAACAACCCCAAGACAGGATACTAGTGTTGCTGATTTGATATTCCTTTTATTTACAAAACAGTTTTGCTGTAAATATTGTCATTTTCACACTTATATCTGCACACTAGGAAATGGACCTCAGTAGAAAAGTAGTTTAAAAAAAATACAAGTAAATCTTGCAAGAGTGTGCACAATCAGGGTGTTTCCTATGAAATTATTTTCTAGTGGAAAGAAACGTTTACTGGATTTTAGAAGCCTCGCTTCAAGAGCTGCAAAAATAGATTTTTTTTTCCTACTAAAACAAACAAAAAGAAAACTAAGCATTGAACCAGCACGGAGCTGGCTTTGAAATATGTTTGATTTTCCTGCTTCTTCACAGAGAAATTCCTGGTGGTGGAGTCAGACACTTGACTCCAGGGTGGCCCTTATTGCACTTAATTAAAGCTTCATTCCCGACAGCGCCGGGCGTTGGGAGGTGGGAACTCCCCCTTCCCTCCAACCACCAGCAGCATTTATCCTGCAACAGGGAAAAAGGGGTGGTTAATTAGGGTTAGATGCCACCTGCCCTTTGCAGCCGCTGGCTGGTGGCACCTTGGTCCCCCAGGTCCCCGAAGGGTGTTTTGGGGTGTCCCCACGCGGGTCCCTACCGTTGGGTGCCTGGCAGAGGTGGGAGTGGGTGGGCGCCGTGCAGACGGGGCAGAGGTGGCATCCGGGGGTGCGGGGGGGGACGAGGTGAGCTGGGGTCCCCTCTCCAGCCAGGGGACAGAGCGGGGAGCGCCCCGTGTCGCTGTGGACGAGGGAGAGGTGCAGGCGGTCGGCGCAGGGGGGGCAGACGGGACCCTGCGGGCTGCGGACAGAGAACCAAGGGTGAGCCCCAAAGGGTTGATGTTGGGGCCCCCGTCCTTACCAAACCACTCCACACGGGCTCCGGCACCCACAAAAAGCTAATTTCATTAACGATTTCGAAGATACTAACTTTTTAAACTCAAACAAGTAGTGATTCGTGAGTGCAGAACTGAAATGGCTCTGCCAGGGCTAATAGCAGGCGGAACAGCATGAAATAAATGACTGTTCCTGCTTACAAAAGCTTACGTAAAAAAGCTAATTCAGGCGGAAGCACACCTCGAACCTTGTTTACTTTAACAAAATATTTATTTGAATTTGCCTCTGCCGGTGACGACTGTGCTAAGGAAGTTTTGTGGGCCTGAGAGAGCACAAGACAGGCAGGTGTCAAAAGATCAGTGAGCATCCAGTGTCACTTGTCTCACCTCGTCCCTGCTCTGCCCCAAACCAACGCCTAGAGGTGGAAAAAGCTGTGATGTGAACAGAAGGTCCGCGTTGCTGGGGCTCATCCAGCACCAGGCTCTTTGCTGCTCAGTTAAAACCAGAGCTCCATCAAAGAAGACAGGAGGCAGAGCCAAGTGAGGATGGCTGAGGAGCACAAGCTGCTTCAGAGCCACCTGGGGAAACCACACCAGTGGTGCCCAAATAACCCTCCCACCAGTTTCACCCCTCTCTTTGCGAGCAGACACCCCGCTTTACCCCACACGGGCTATGAGCAAGCACAACCAACATTATGTACCCCCCCCCCCC
>NW_015090898.1:2730878-2790964 GCF_001431845.1 Calidris pugnax
GGTTAAATCCTGGTTTTGAGGGGGCTGGGCTGTAGTACCCGCTGCTGTGGGGAGCTGCCTGCTCCGGCCACGCTGTACTCACCCCTTGTCCTGCTGGTGGGGACCCCCCGGCTGCTCCCCAGGTGCTGCAGGACCCCTTTCCCAGGGGCTGAGGTGTGCGCGCAGCCAGTCCTCGCAGACGGGGCAGCGGTGGCTGCTGTGGAGAAGCACCGTTGAGGAAATGTGTTGAGTCTCTCCAGGGAAGCTCAAAAATCAAGTTGGGCCCCTACCAGCCTCCCCGGTACAGAGAAACCATCCCAAGAGGGATGGAAACCTGCCTCGGGCTGCCCAGCTCCAGGCACAAACCTCCCTCACTTTGCTAAAACATACGTTTCTACCCCTCGTCTGGACACAATGCAGTAATAGTCAGCACAGTATCAATAAATGATTGGAATCATAGAATGGTTAGAGTTGGAAGGGACCTTAAAGATTTTCAAATTCCATCCCCCCTGCCCTGGGCAGGGACACCTCCCACCAGACCAGGTTGCTCCAAGCCCCATCCAGCCTGGCCTTGAACCCCTCCAGGGATGGGGCAGCCACAGCTTCTCTGGGCAACCTCTTCCAGTGTCTCACCACCCTCACAGGAAAGAATTTCTCCCTAATATCTAATCTAAATCTCCCCTCTTCCAATTTAAAACCGTTCCCCCTTGTCCTGTCACTGCACTCCCTGACACAGAGTCCCTCCCCAGCTCTCCTGTAGCCCCTTCAGATATTGGAAGGGGCTCTAAGGTCTCCCTGGAGCCTTCTCTTCTCCAGGCTGAACATCCCCAGCTCTCTCAGCCTGTCCTCATAGGGGAGGAATAAACAAGGAGGTGCAGAATACCCTTATTTTCTACTCAAATAAATACAGTTCTACTCTAATCTGACATGATTTTTTTACCCAAGCTCACTGCGTCATCTGTGTATTTTTAAGTGGAAGACAGAAGACAGACCTTTCACGGTCCATGGGTTGCTCGGCATCGCTCTGCTCTGGAACAGCTTCTCCTGCATCCTCACCCATCAGCACATCTGCAGTTTTGGGAGGAGAGCTGAATGCAGAGAAAGAGAGAGAGAACGGCCTGAAGCCACCTGAACGGGTGGCTTTCTGAGGATGGCTACTCCCTACAGAACCACTTCATTCTAAATAGCAAATGGTTTCTACTGCTAAAACTGGACTTTAAGGAATCAAAGCAATTCAAACTGCTAAATCTGCTCTATCGATGTAAAAATCACAGAATCATCGTTGTAGAATCACAGAATGGTTTGGGTTGGAAGGGACCTTAAAGATCATTGAGTTCCAACCCCCCTGCCCTGGGCAGGGACACCTCCCACCAGACCAGGTTGCTCCAAGCCTCCTTCAACCTGGCCTTGAACCCCTCCAGGGATGGGGCAGCCACAGCTTCTCTGGGCAACCTGGGCCAGGCTCTCACCACCCTCACACCAAACAAGTTCTTCCCCACATCTCAGCTCCATCTCCCCTCTTTCAGTGTCAAACCCTTCCCCCTCATCCTATGGCTCCCCTCCCTGATCCAGAGTCCCTCCCCAGCTTTCCTGGAGCCCCTTTAGGGACTGGAAGGGGCTCTAAGGTCTCCTCAGAGCCTTCTCTTCTCCAGGCTGAACCCCCCAACTCTCTCAGCCTGTCCTCCCAGCAGAGGGGCTCCAGCCCTCCCAGCATCTCCGTGACCTCCTCTGACCCCGCTCCAACAGGTCCATGTCCTTCTGATGGTGTGGTCTCCACAGAGCAGAGCAGAGGGGCTGAATCTCTCCCCCCAACCCTGCCAGCCAGATGCTTTTTCCCCCACAAGAAGTGCCCCTTTCCCCCTGTTCTGCTCTACGTGGACCCTTGCGAGGGCAGCAGGAGCCCGGTTGGTGGTGGTGGTGGTGGTACCTGGTCCATGCAGGGCTCTGGCCATCCCCGCTGCCGATGCTGGGGACGGAGTAGGAGCGGGGTGCGTGGGGCTGGGCACCCAACCACTCCTTACAGGTGGCACAGCCGTGGGGTGCAGGCTCAGCACGGGGTGCCAGGGCAGCGTGGAGCCCTTCTTCACAGGTGGGACACACGTGGCAGCTGGTGGTGTGGCTGCGGGCGAGAGAGAGAGAGAAGGGGGGAATCCCTCCCTGAAGCACCATCACCTCCGCGGCCAGCGCCGTGCTCAGGGCAGAGACAGAGGTTTAGGTGGTTTAGAGTCAAAAACAGCACAAAGATGTGCAGCGCTGGCCACTGGTGGGGCTGGGCAAGGGGTGTAGCTAGAAATAACGCTGGTGAGATCCCTGGGTACAGTCAGAAGAGCAGCCCAAGGTTTTGGGCAGGTGGACAAGCAAACTTACCAAAAATAGGAATGCCACGGCACGGGCTGCTTCTCCTCACCCCTCACCTTGGGGTGCATCGGGGGAGCCCTTCCCTCCGTCCTTGGCTCTTGTAAAGGCACGTTGAAAGAGCTGACGAGGCAGAAAGGAGATGATTCGTGGAATCAAAAGCAACTTAACAACACGAGGCAGAAAGGAGATGATTCGTGGAATCAAAAGCAACTTAACAACACGGACCGAGAGCATTAACCAGGCAAAAACACGCTGGAGGGAACTGTAGTCACTCAGAGCTTAAAAGGAAATCCCAGGGTCCCCCTGGGGAAGGTGTCAGTGGGGAGGGGCAGCTTCGGCTCACTTACTGGGTTTTATTGTTTTTCCACTTGAGGACCATAGCTAGAGTTCCAAGGAATGCCAAGGCTCACAAACAAAAAAGAAAAATTTACAAAATAAACAACTAGTTTGGTACATAATTGAAGTGAAATGCTGCAGTTTGGTAAAAGAGTGGCACCAAAATTCTCTGCTCTGGGGCTGCCCGTCACCCCCCCCAAGGATCCCTCTCAGCCAGAATAACACAAAGACAGCACAAAAATGGCTAAGTGTGGTCCATGCTGATCTTAAGGGTGGGATCCTCATTTATTTACTGCTTTTATAGACACCATCTGTTTATTTTCTATTTATTTTGAGCATGTTCACCATTTTCAGTACTTGATCTCTTTTGCAACAAGGATGTTCCAATCTCTTCTTTGTCAGTGCCTGCCAAGGCCTTTCAGAGCAACTTTCTCAATTAAAGAGTGACAGAAGGTACAGTTTTTGGTTGGCTTCTTACAGGGGCTTCTTTGGCTTCTTTCATTTCACCCCCAGCTGATGTCATGTTTTATACCAAGAGGCAGACAACCCGTCTGCTGCTCGCAACGCAGGGGAGAACCCCTGAACCCTGACACTCAGTACAAGGGGCAGTAAAAGGAATAAACAAAAACCACCCACTCGGGGTATTTAACAGCAAATAACAACTTTGCGTTAGGAAAGCACATTTTCAATTTTAAACTACTTACCAAAGAAACTAGGGACGAGGATAACCACTAGAGAAGAAAATAAGGAAAGAGATGTTAAAAAAAAAAAAAATGAAGCCAATAATGGTGCTAACTAAACAGGGAAGGTCCTGGATCTGTGCCCACAGTAAAATATTATTCAAACTCAGATAACCACAAAAATGCCGAGAAGATAAAAACACTATAAAAACAACTGCTACACACATCATTATGCTCCTTTTGAGTCCCTCACCCCACCTCTCTCCACTGGCAGAGCTGAGGATCGTAGCTCCAAGCTGCCTCCACCCTCAGCAATCCCCAGCCACAGCCAAGGACAACATCAGTGGTTTCTACTGAGGTGCTCGGCTGCAGGGAGGGAGATTTGAGCACTGAAAATCCCACCCTGTATCACGTCACTAAGGAGTCACACAGCTGGGGGACAAGGGGATTAGAATGAGCCACTGTGAACCCCTTAGAAATGGGAAGAGGGACCCACCAAAAGGAACGAGGAGCACAATGGGAGCAGAAATGCAACAGCAAGTGGAGTGACAGCGCCCAACGTGGGTGCAATCACAGCAATTAAAATGCCCCAGAGGCAGAAAGCCTCTCCTGAGCTCTTACCTAGCAAGTGAGGATTCTCTGCTGTTTTATCCTCTGCGGGTTCTGTTTGGCTTGTTGCTGCTGTAGTGCTAGCTACGGAGAGAAAAAAATAAAGGAAAACCACTCACAATTGATTTTTAGATAATTGCCTATTTATACTTCACGTATAAAAGCCTTCAAAAGGAGTAACCGTAGCACAGGCAGGTGGCTTCTGACCTGTGCATCTGCAGCTGCAACAGTGAGAGCTGGGGAAGAGTCACCCAGGGACCTCCTGGTGACACAGGATTAGAGAGGAGTCTGCTGCCCCACTTGGCTTTATTGCCTGGGTGTTGTTGGGCACTAGATATAAATCCATCCCGAGGTTTAGTCCATCAGCCTTGAAGTTACTGAAACTCTTTGCACAGTGTTTAATAAAATTCTGCCTCTTCCTCGTAAAAGGGAAAATCACAGAATCACAGAATCTTCTAGGTTGGAAGGGACCTTAAAGATCATCTTGTCCAACCGTCAACCTAATTTTGACAAAAATAAACACCCACACAACAAACAAAAAGCATCACCATCACTAAACCCTATCTCCCAGCACTACATCAACCCGTCTTTTGAACACCTCCAGGGATGGGGCCTCAACCACCTCCCTGGGCAGCCCATTCCAATGGCTGAGAACCCTTTTGGTGAAAAAAAATTTCCTAATATCCAGCCTGAACCTCTTGTAAAAGTGTATCTGACCATGATCATGTTGTTCTTCAGTGGACCTGGGCACCCTGCAAAGCAGAGACCTGCTGAGCATCCCTGCCGAGCGCAGGAACCAAACCCTACAGGAATGCCTGGCCGGACCGGGGCCCTTCCCTTTATAAGGGAGAGGAATTAGGACTAATTAACTGCCCTGCAAGAAAAGCTCCTCAATAATAGGGTAATTCTCGTTGATGAGAATGACTCGATGATCCCAAGGGTCTCTTCCAAAGCAAGAAAAGCTCCTCAATAACAGGGTAATTATCCAGCAAAGCTCACCCCTGCACTCGGGAGGAGACCCACTCCAGGTGCCTCTGATGCCATTCTCTGTTGTACAACGGAGAGATTCGTTCCCCACCATTTGGAGCCCGGAGTCACAGGTGTAGGACACGACTGAGTGGTACAGGAACTCCTCCGTGCCCGTACCGTTGTGCTTCCCATCGGGAATCGCTGGAGGCGGAGGACAAGAAACAGCTGGGGGAGAAGAAAGAAAAGGTTCAGGAGGTGGCACCTGAGATGCTCGCAGGCTGGCATTGCACCAGTTGCAGGAGCAGGGGTGAAATGGGAGCACTGGCCACCTTCTGGGCACACAGTTACTTTTAGGTGGCTCCCAGCCTGCTGTCCTGCATGCACAGGGCCAGCTGCAGCCACGGGGACACCAAGGCCACTCATTTACACCAGCCTTTATGTGCAGAAGGCAGCGGCCATGCCAGCAGCGAGTCCCTGCGTTCATCACACCCACTGTCTCCTTCCCAGAGACACTCACCTGCCTGAACTTAGTAAAATCAACACACGATTCGGTATTTCTGAGTTGGAATGTTTGCTATTCCCAGCCCAGTGAGAACCTCACTCACCCTGACAAACTGGGATTTGAGTCCAGGCGACTTCAGCTCCTCTTAGGGAACAGAAGACGTGGCGCGACGCTCCCTTTAACGTGTACCTGCCGGGGGAAAAGCCACACCAACAAATCTGTTCCTTGTCACCAATCAAGAACACATCACCCCAGAGAGGTGCTGAGGACTCCACAGCCAGAGCCCCTTGTCCCAGCTCACACCAGTGCATCCCAGTTGCAGTGGGCAGCTGGCTTCACACTCACCCACGGTTACAAACCACCTCTGCTCTTGTACCCAACAGATACTCATTCGTAACAACTTTGCCGTGTTCTGGATTTGCTGGAATACCACAAGATTTCCCTAAAAAAAAAGAACAAGATTATCCTTAGGATACCCTGTCCTACAAGGATTTCATAGAATCATAGAATGGTTTGGGTTGGAAGGGACCTTAAAGATCATCTAGTTCCAACCCCCCTGCCCTGGGCAGGGACCCCTCCCACCAGACCAGGTTGCTCAAATAGCCATCCAGCCTGGCCTTGAACCCCTCCAGTGATGGGGCATCCACGACCTCCCTGGGCAACCTGTTCCAGTGTCTCACCCCCCTCACTGTAAAGAATTTCTTCCTAGTATCTAACCTAAATCTCCCCTCCACCAGCTTAAAACCATTGCCCCTTGTCCTGTCGCTACTCTTCTTTGTAAAGAGTCCCTCTCCGGCTCTTCTGTAGGCTCCTTTCAGGTACTGAAAGGTCGTCCTAAAAGGACAGGGAAAAAACGCACAGCCCTCCTTTTTGTGACAATGCCAAACCAGGCGTCTGGTGGTAGTTTATGCTCAATGTCATTAAAGAAAAGCAATCCTAAAATACAAATCAGAGGCGGGAACACGGCGCTGCTGGGGGGACGTTGGGGAAGATGAAAGGAGGCGAGACACTCACTCCGACATAGCTTGGGAACTTCTGACCACGTTAAATTGTCACGACAGGTGCTGGTGGGGAGCTGGTCCGTGATGCTCTCGTGGCCCAGGCGACAAGTATACCTCACCGTCACATCCACGGGATAAAAATTCAGCGTTTCATCTTCTGCTGATATTTTAGCGAAGGGCACCCGTAGCGGGCTGGGACAGCTCCCTGGTGACAACGAAGACAACCAGAAGCGTGCAGTTACAAAGCAAAAATAACAATATTTCGCATTCAAATACATATAAACATAAATCCAAGTGATCATAGAATCATAGAATCATTGAGGTTGGAAGAGACCCTTGGGATCATCGAGCCCAACCATCTCCCCTACTCTACAAAGGCCTCCCCTACACCATGTCCCTCAGCACTGCATCTAAACGGCCCTTAAACACAGCCAGGGATGGGGACTCCCCCCCCTCCCTGGGCAGCCTGTTCCAATGCCCGACCACTCTTTCGGTGAAAAATTCCTTCCTAATGTTCAGTCTAAACCCACCCTGTTGGAGCTTGAAGCCGTGATGATGCACAAGCCCCTCCCTCAAAACATCGATACCACAAATATTTTTAAGGAGGCAGTGGGTAATTTGTGCAATTCAAAAATACCCCAAGGTGACTATTTAATGGAAAAATACTTTGAATTTTAAAAAGTGCTCTCTGTCAATTGTTCACCCCCCTGCCCGTTCCCTTGGCGAGGGGTCCAAGGTGGGGAAGAGCAGCCAGTTCTCAGGGTGGAGATGGTGAATCCCTGGTGCCAAACCTTCCCCCCCCTCACCGTTAACTCCTGTAGCCGCAGCCAGCTGTGCCAGCTGTGCCAGCTGTGCCACAACACCCCCGCCCCTCTTTCCTCCGCTTCCCCCAGCTACTGATTTATCTTTATTAACACCCAAACACCAGCACAGGGCTCCAACGGACTATATGCAGAATTAGGAAGAAGGGGCAGTAAGAGACTCCCTGACCAGCGACTCGATGGGATGAAGAAACCCTCAACACAGCGATTGCCAAAGCAGAGCACAAACACCAGCACAGGGCTCCAACGGAAGATGCAGAATTAGGAAGAAGAAGCAGTAAGAGACTCCCTGACCAGCGACTCCATGGGATGAGGAAACCCTCAACACAGCGATTGCCAAAGCAGGGACTGTTTCCCCGAGCAGCACCCAACAAACAACTCCTTTTGGAGAAAGTGAAATAACTTACGGCCGCAGAACTCGGCGAGGCTGGACCACTGGGAGTTGGCCAGGCACTGGATGGTATCTGACATCAAGGGTCGTTTAACGTAGCCCTGGACACATCTGTAGGTGACTTCGGAGCCGAGGCTGAAGCTCTCCAGATGTTTGAGGTCCTCGGGGGGCTCCGCGTGGTTTATTTCGGGCAGCGGCCCGCAGTCACCTGGAGGAACATCAACCCGGCTTTAGAGGGGCTCCAGCTGGAGCTCCCTGAGGGGGGCACAGCCCGGACGCCCCCTCCGAGCCCGCGGGGAAGCGTGGCACACGCACCCACGCCACGCACACGGGCACACGGAGCACACCCCGCACAGACACCCCCCCTCCCCGTCACCCCCATCCCTCCCCGGGGGTCTCACCCCACACCGCGGGCGGCAGCAGCAGCAGTGTGTGCGTGTGTGTGAGTGTGTGTGCACGTGTGTATGTGCGTGTGTGTGAGTGCATATGTGCGTGTGTGCGCGTGTGTGTATGTGTGTATATGTGTGTGCATGTGCGTGTATGTGTGCGTGTGCGTGTGCGTGCACGTGTGTGTGTGTTTGTGTGTGTATATGTGTGTGTGTATGTGTATATGTGTGTGTATGTGTGTATATGTGTATATGTGTATATGTGTGTATATGTGTGTGTGTGTGTGTCCCTTCCCTGGCTGCGGTACCCGCAGCCAAAATCTCCCCCGGCCCCTCCCCCCTCCCTGCGGGCTCAGCTCTGGGGTGGTTTCTGCTGAAAATCCCGTCCCTGGGGCTGGGAGCGGGAATGGGCTGGGAGCGCCGGGGTCTCCTCCTGCCTGCTCCCCAGGCACGCCTGGCATGTGGAGGGGTGCCCCCCCCGCACCCCCTGCCTCACCTCACCTCACAGCACTCTCCGCTCCTTCCAGTAAAGACACTCCTCTCCCCAAAGCTGCCAAGTCCCAAAGGAAAACCAAAAAAACACAACCAACCCCAAACCAAAAAGAGCAGGACGTGGGTCCTGCCAGTGCCAGCTGCGAGCCCTGCAGCACACCCCAAAGCTGGTGGGGGGAGAGAAGGTCCCGTTCAGCCCCCAGCACTGGCTCTGCTCCATGGGAGGAGAAGACCTGCATCTCCATGGGAGGATGAGACCTGCATCTCCATGGGAGGAGAGGACCTGCATCTCCATGGGAGGAGAGGACCTGCATCTCCATGGACCTCCTGCCCTCTCCACCACCATCTGGCCCAGGGAGCCCAGCACAGCTTGGTGGCACCAGCTCCCCAAAAAACACCTTCAGACATCACCTGCCCAGCCTTAGGAAGTGAGAGGAGAGGAGAGGAGAGGAGAGGAGAGGAGAGGAGAAGGGGGCTGTAAATCAGCCCCACCTTGAAGCTGCTAATAATGAATATAATAATAATGAAAATAATGAAGCTGCTTTTGTTAACACCTATGCACAAGACAGCAGGGATACCAGCATTTCCACTGTAACTCTCCCAGTTAGACACAAAACTCTCTGAACGAGACACTGTGCTGCCTCTGGAGGGTCAGGGATGTCCTGGGGCCCTGCTGGGCACAGGAGCCAGTTGCTTGGGCTCCCTGCCCTCCTGGGAAAGCAGAAAGGCTCTGGGATCCCTGGGGCTGTGGGAAGAGCCCCAGGAATGGCTGTGGCTCTATTTGCTGCCCCTTCCCGCTCTGCTGAGCGGCTCTGCCAGTAAGAGACATGTGTCTCCCCACCCCGAGGAAAGGGCAGCCAGCAGAGCCTGCCTGCACCTTCCTGCCTCCCTCCCTCTGCCTCTGCTGTCCAGGAAACTGTCATGTTTTCCCTGAGAAACTCAGATATCTGTTCTACTTCCTCTGCCCCCCGACTATATTTCCCTTTCCAACACAGTTTCAGCTCCAAGCGCATGGAGCAAAAGCATTTGCAATGAGGCCAAGAGGGGTTTTTTTAAGGGAGGACTCAAGCAGCCTGGATAATCATAGAATCATAGAATGGTTTGGGTTGGAAGGGACCTCAAAGATCATCAAGTTCCAACCCCCCTGCCCTGGGCAGGGACACCTCCCACCAGCCCAGGTTGCTCCAAGCCCCCTCCAACCTGCCCTTGAACCCCTCCAGGGATGGGGCAGCCACAGCTTCCCTGGGCAACCTGGGCCAGGCTCTCACCACCCTCAGAGTAAAAAATTTCTTCCTGAAAGTATCCTACAGTTATAATGTATAACTTTAAAACGCTTACTTGTGAACATGTTGGTGAACCACATGGAGAGGTCTCAGCCATGTACTTTTACAGGTCACCTGTGGTCTGAGCTGGGATGGTGGCTGCGTAATACAAAAGGAAGTTGCTAACAGGAAAAAAAAAATAATTAAAAAAAGTGCTTTAAATGCTGGGGAATTCTCTGGCACTGGCTCAGAGCAGTGACCTCAGTGTGGGATGGCGAGAGGTGGAGAGGTATTTGGCAGATTTTCTGTAACGCTGAGCCTCCTCGGGGAGCGGCTCCCTTCCCGGACATCAGAACCGAGCGCTGCAGCTCCGACCCGGTGAAATTCCCTCCTTATCAGGGTTCAGATAACCCCTCGAGCCAGGCTGCTCTCCTCCTGAGGCCACGCAGGGGACATCTGGACCTGCTGAGACCACCAGGCTCAGAGCAGCCCGTCCCTCTGCCTCTGCCACCCCCATTCGCTGTCCCATTTTGCCCGTTTTTGCCCCCGTAACAGACTGAGCACCAAACCCTCCTGGCAGAGCTGCCCCAGCAGCTGAGCCCGGCGATAGGAACCCTCCCGGGCAGGAGCTGCCCCAGCAGCTGAGCCCGGCGATAGGGGGTCTGTGCCTGCTCAGCCAGACCCACTGGTTTGCTTTATCTCACTCCAACATCCCTTCTGTGTGCTGCAGAAATCGGACCGAGCAGATGGCGAGGGCAGGAGGGAGGGCACGTAGAGAGGGGAGCCCGACCCGGGCTACGCTGTGCCCCCTGAGCAGGGGGTCTGTGCCTGCTCAGCCAGACCCACTGGTTTGCTTTATCTCACTCCAACATCCCTTCTGTGTGCTGCAGAAATCGGACCGAGCAGATGGCGAGGGCAGGAGGGAGGGCACGTAGAGAGGGGAGCCCGACCCGGGCTACGCTGTGCCCCCTGAGCTGCCAGGCTGGGACTGGAATAACACGAGGTTTCCAGCAAAAAACAGGGGTTTTCTCTCCACAGAAAACTGCCCTCAGCTCCCTGCCCGCTCCACCACCATCCCAGCAGCCTGGGATGTCACCCACAGCCCCCAAAGCCTTTGGGGGCAGCCGCAGCAGAGGGGCTGCAGAGCCCCACACCAGGATGGCTAAATAAAATTAAGGCAGATATGGGTGGCTCCAGCTTTCTTTTTCAGACCACTTACTAGAAACAGGCACATTCCCACACATTACTGCATGGATTGTCTTTCCTTCTTTCTTTTCCTTTTTTTTTTCTTTTTTTTTTTTTTTTTTTTTTTTCGTAGAACCACGTTAAACTCGCAGAGGAGGCATTTAGGAAAGAAGTAGAGTGCTGGTAACTGATTGAACAACAAATCTCAACATCGTCAGGATATCCCTGAAAGCTGATACCTTCCCTAAGAGAGCACAAAATATGAAAAGGGAACAGGAGGCAGACGAATTCACAGGCTACCCTTTATAAACAATTACCATTTATTACTAAATGTCAATAAAATCCCAGGAAGGGAGCTTTAGGGTTCTGTAGGGGACAAAGATGGTAAGAAACTGACATCAGCCTGACATTTCCAGTTTCTCTGTTGCAGTCTGGTGACACTGCAGAGGGTATTGGGCTGTCACTTCTCGGTGTCTCTGCGCTGCCGATGTGCTCACAGCCTGCAGCCCCACAGAGCTGCCCTCCTTCCTCTGGAAAGCAGAAGTAGCTCCTTTACAGCACAAGATTAGAAGGTACAGAGTGTCTTATCTTTCACGTAGCCTGAACAGAAACATAAACCGTAAAGAACTTCTGTCTGATACCAGAAAAAAAAAAAAAAGCTCTTGCTAAAGAAAGCGCTGAAAGTACTGAAGGTCAAAAGATCAACAATCAATTTCGCATGTAAAGTGCTATGACTTCCTAAAAGAAATGAGCTCACAACTTTGCAAGACAGGGAAGTCAGTATTTTGCTTTCAGCACAACCCTGCTGGCAGCTCGTGTGGGTGTATCTATCTGCAACCGGACCGTGCACAGCCAGAAATTCACAGTAAATGAAGGGAGCAGCTCAGCCCAGCAGAGATTTGGGTCTTTTACAGCCTTTCCTGCGAGGCTGTATTTACAGGGCTTGTTATGGCAGCAGGTCGGCATTGCTAGGACACACAGGAACGTGTGGTTGTGGAAACACCGAGTCAAACGGGTTGTGACACAGCTGAGCTGTGTCAGAAATTCTGCAGAAGGGCTGGGGGGGTGGTTTTTCTGAGAAACCACAGCTCCCCACCCCCCACCTGAAAAAGGCTGGTCAGGCAGCTTTGTCTCATTCCTGTGACAGCCCTGGGCTGTGCGGGTTCACACACAAACCCCATCACAACAGGGGGGGGACAGATTTTCTGGTGTGGACCCAAGAGACGTGCCTCAGGGCTGGGCAAGCTGGAGAAACACTTTTCATCCAGTCTCTACTTGGGTAGCGAGACCCTCGAGTGGGTATTTTGTCTTTATTATGTACAATTACACACTTGTGTGTCCCACCCAGACGCTGTTTCCAACACAACTGACACTCACCCTCCTTATGAGTAGAAGAATCCTTTGCAGCGGATGGGGAACCTGTTGTAGCAGCATTTCTGCCACGTCCGGCTCCTCCTGGCAGCCCACGACCTCGCTGGTGTGGAACAAGGTCAGCGTTAGCGCAGACAGCAAGGACAGAAGCCCTTTTAAGGCTACATGGTGTGAAGTTCTCTCTTGCTTTTATATGTGGCAAAAACCCCAAGTTACAATCAGCACTAACATGAGGGCAAGGAAGCCACTGATAAATGAAAATACACGTCATACAAAACGAAGCTTTTTTAAGAGGAGGGGGTCAGTGCAGTCAAACTTTGAACCAAACACCCAATCAGCAAAAAATATAAATTACGCAGAGAAAAGTTAGAGAAGAAAAGACCATGACCAAAAAAAAATAATAAATAAATTACTCACTTCCACAAAATGATGCAACTTTAGATCGTTTTATGTTTTCAAAGCAGCCGGCTTGGGGGAGGATGCCGGAGATCCCCATGTACTTTGGAGAACACAGGGATCCTTGACTGGTCCCAGGAGAATAGTAGTTTTGGGTTTTGTACAAAGGTACAACAAATCTGAAAGCTGAGGTAGCACAGCTCCGTGACACTGAAGAGAAACCTGAAAAAAAAGGAAAGCTCCACATTTACAGGACTGGGAGTAACCAGGGAGTCCCATTGATGAGTTCCCCTGAACTCCAAATGAGCCCCCAGGACTGACCTGGTGTCCTGGAGAAAGAAGAAGAAGGGCCTGAAAAAAAAGGAAAGCTCCACATTTACAGGACTGGGAGTAACCAGGGAGTCCCATTGATGAGTTCTCCTGGAGTGAAAAAAAGGAAAGCTCCAGGTTTACAGGACTGGGAGTAACCAGGGAGTCCCATTGATGAGTTCTCCTGGACTCCAAATGAGCCCCCAGGACTGACCTGGTGTCCTGGAGAAAGAAGAAGAAGGGGAGAAGGAGACGGTATTTTGGAGTGCCTTTTTATAGAGTTTGAGCAAGGGGAGAAGGAGACGGCATTTTGGAGTGCCTTTTTATAGAGTTTGAGCTTCATTTCCCACGTGGAAGCCTTCTTAGAGGGTTGGATGGCATTTCCACGGGCACCTGAAAAGAAAGGAAATCCTGGTGTGAAATTAACCAAATGGCTTTTTCACAGAAATGTGATAAAGGAGAAAATTAAGTTGGGGAACATGAGATTTAACATACAATCATTTCAACTCACTCTGGGGAGGAGGACTCCTTTCTTTTTCCTTTGATCCGAGTTTGACAGCTGTTCTTTTCTCTAGGGTACAAAGAGCACGTGTTGCTCGGAGCACTACCCCTTTCTTGCACAGACCCTTCATTCCTCCCTCACTTTGGCAGCACTGCATTTTTTTTTTTTTTCTCTTAAAAATTGCAATATGACATATGCCTGACGCGTCCTGTACTAGGCAACCACAGTATGTTGAGCTGGTGCATACTAAATTTATCATCATAAATACTAAACTCAACTTAATACTCAAATAATACTAAACTCCAGTGAAAGCACCTTTGCATTCCGGCGCGGCTCCGCTCCAGACTCCCTTTGTTTTGTCCCTGCTGGTACAACGGATGGTGGCATTTCCAAGGAGCTGGAAGCCGGGGTCGCAGGTATAAGTCACCGTTGAGTTATACGTAAATTTTTCCACACCTTCTCCATCATGCTTTCCCTTGCTGATTTGAGGTGGTGACGAGCAGGTAATTACTGCAGGAAAGAAGGTCAATGTGAGCACTGCTAAAAGCTTCAGTAATAATGAAAATGCAAAATGTTTCTTGAGTCCACCAAAGATTCTTGAAGAGAATAGAGTGTTTGGACACCTGGAGATGGGCAGTTAGCCCTGACTCCTGTCTCCATCATCCCCTTGTTGTTTCTGAAGAGTTCCTGTTGTTCTGGCTTTCTCACTCTCACTTCAAGGGTCACAAAAATAAACAGGCAACTTGCCATGTCCCATCTCGAAATTCCTGGAAATCTCATCCCATCCCCTTTCACTGCTACCTTAGGTCATGAGAAAATATGATGATCTTGTGGGAACAAAACTGCTGAAATACAGCGTCAGCAGCAAAATGGGCATTTCTCAGCTGCAGCGTTGGTGATAGAACTGCCACAGAATATCAACAAAAACAAGGCACAGAGACAGGTTTAGATTAGACATTAGGGTGCAGGACCTACTGGAGTGAAGTCAAAAGTAAAGCTGAATTAATCTTACATTCACAAGTTGGAAGTTTAGTCCATTCAACGTTGTTTCCTTTAAGCTGACAGTAGATGAATTTACTCCCATTTAATTTGTACCTAAATGAAAACACATGAAAAAAAGAAAAATGTGCGTAACTATCCAGAAACTGAGAACAACTTGTTTTCCCCAGTACCAGCACAATGAGGGGTGTAGGAAAGGCAGTTTTAAAGCAAGCAGACGTGCAGGTAGGGGCTGGTTAACAGGAGAGCTCCTCCTCCTTGCTCTCTGCCAGGATCCTTGTTAATCTATTTTTAGGAGATTCTGTGCTTTGGCTCATTGCAGGATGGGAGAAGCCATCGCTGGCGGCTGAGAGCACACGCAGTGAGTGCCAGACAGTGCTGAGCCTGGATGTGGAGTCCCACGTGGATGCAGTGGGTTTGGATTTGCTGCATCAGCATATTTCTCCCTGCTTTCTGGTGGAGACCAGGGCTGGGACTCAGGCAGTGGCCCCCAGCACCTTTCCCTGGGTGGGAAGGAGGCAAGGAGCTCCCTCGGAGCCCACCCGGCATCTCTAAAGGATTCTGCCATCAGCTGGACCTGCTGGGACCCTCAGTGCTGGTGGCAGAGAGCCCAGCCTCCCTTGGTGCCACCTCCTCCTTAGCACGTGGCTTTTGGGTTGTAAGGGTGTTGCTGTTTTGCTAAGGCTTTGCCAGGAAAACAAACAGCAGCAGATGGCTGGTGTGTGCCTGGTTGGCTGCTCTCTGCAAATCATAGAATCGTCTGGGTTGGAAGGGACCTTAAAGATCATCTAGTCCAACCATCAAACTAACTCTGACAAAAACATAAATAAGAAATAAGCAATAAAAAAATCACTAAACCATATTCCTGAGGACCATGTCAACCCATCTTTTGAACACCTCCAGGGATGGTGCCTCCACCACTTCCCTGGGCAGCCCATTCCAATGATGGAGAACCCTTTCCATGAAGAAGTTTTTTCTAATATCCAATTCTAAACCTTCCCTGGTGCAACTTGAGGCCATTTCCCCTTGTCCTATCTCCTGTGACTTGGGAGACGAGACCAATCCCCATTTCTCTACACCCCCCCTTCAGGTAGTTATAGAGCATGAGAAGGTCTCCTTTCAGCCTCCTCTTCTCCAGACTGAACAACCCCAGCTCCCTCAGCCTCTCCTCATAAAACTGAGCCTACTCAAATGTATGCAGTATGTACATCAGAGACAGTGAGGGGCAACAGGGATCTACATTCCATTAAAATGCTGTTTAGATTGGCCTGCTGGGAGCTGTCTTGTTCTTGACAGCACCAACAGAACATCTTGTTCTGACAGAACCAACACCTTCCCCAATTCTTCAATTACACCCTCCTGTTCGAAAAAATTCATCACGTGGGCATGATTGATAGTATCTGATCTTGATTAGAGGGATAACGTTATCCCTCCACCCTGATGTGTATTTCCAAAGATCAGCTGCACCCCAGAAGGGTGGGACACGCTGTCATTTCCTCGAGGTCCATCCTAAGGGAATATCTGGAGGAAAAACCCCTCTGTTAGATTCGAAGCAGCTGCAAAGGCTGGCAGAACAAGGCAGATGATGCCAGCCAGCCCCTGCTAGGGAGGGAGGGGTACCAGCTGGAGACTTAAGAGTTTAATTTTGCAAGTCAGTCTGCTGCATATGTGCCCTGATTGAAAGCAGACAGAAAGCCTGAGTCAGCCCACAGACCCATGGAAAGTGTGCTTCATCACAGTTTTCTAGCAAAGCACCATAGATTTTTAAAATTCAAACATAACCCCTTTTTATTTAATATACCTCAAATACGTTAAGTTGAAATTATTTTAAGTAAACCTGTGTTTAAGTCCATGGTTATAAACTGATGGTGCAGTCAGCCATGGGATAGACACCCTGGGGCAGTTAAATTTTCTCTGGATGACTCTTGAAGGAAAAGGCAGCCATAAATTCAGACCCTTCCCTCCAGCTGTGCCTTATCCTTCCCAGCCCAAAGCTGTAATTCAAGTGGAAAAGCAGCCTCACACTCTGCACTTGGAGCAACACCATAGGATTGGTGTACACTGAATTACAGAATGATATGGGGTTGGAAGGAACCTCTGGAGATCATCTAGTCCAACCCCTTGCCAGAGCAGGTCCACCCAGAGCAGGTCCCACAGGAACGTGTCCAGGTGGGTTTGAATGTCTCCAGAGAAAGAGACTCCACCACCTCCCTGAGCCGCCTCTGCCAGGGCTCTGCCACCCTCACAGGAAAGAAGTTCCTCCTCATGTTTAGGTGGAACTTCTAATGTTCAAGTTTGTGCCTGTTACTTCTTGTCCTGTTCCTGGGCACCACTGAAAAAAGCCTGGCCCCATCCTCCTGACACCCACCCTTTGAGTATTTATAGGTGTTGATCAGATCCCTCCTCAGTCTTCTCCTCTCCAGACTAAAAAGCCCCAAGTCCCTCAGCCTTTCCTTGTGAAATTCCAGCCCAGTTTATTGCACTGGATGGAGTTTCTGTTCCAGCACTGGTGGTGTGCTGTGCACTGGAGCTCGGGCATGGCCCCACCACTCACCCATCTTCGCAGGACACGATGACTCTTGCTCCAAACTGGAGGTCGGTGAGAACCAGCATCCTGCCCCCGGGCAGCGCTCCCGGCTCCCCGCAGGACCGTCCTGACAGAGAGAGTGATGCTGGCGTTAGCAGGGACACACGGCCATGGAGGAATAAAAAAAGGCTAAATCAGGGACAGGCTTAGAGGGTTATACCCAAAGGTACCCAAGTGTTTTGCTTCCCACATGTCCCAGCTGGACTGGAGGCAGCCAGAACCAGCCATGGGTGATGGTGTGGGTCACCATCAGGGCTCTGCTCACAGCCAGGGGCATCTAACAGGAGGGCAGGGAGGGAGTTTGTGCAGAGATGTTTCCATCTCAATAGACTGAGAGTTACTGAGCTATGGCAAATGCATTGCTGCCACCTCATCAGTCTTAATATTACATGGATTTCCCCAAGAATTTCACTGAATTTTTAGAGTTGGAAGGGACCATGCCCCAAGAATTTCACTGAATTTCACTGAATTTTTAGAGTTGGAAGGGACCATAGAGATCATCTAGTCCAACTCCCCTGCTAAAGCAATAAGCTTTGTTGTCATTTTGAAGTTCAAGGCTAGGATTGCGAATTGGCATTTGCCCTGTGCGTGGGTCGTGCCCCAATGTGAACATATTTACTAACCTGAAAAACAAACCACATCTGTTCATCCCAGCAGGAAAAAAAACCAACAAACCAACCACTAGTGATACCCGTGCTGTTCAGTCCTACACATTAATGTCAAGGAATATCCAATCTAATTTTGCATTAAGCATGTGTCTGTTGGGACACTAAAGCCCCTGACCTGCTCCCAACTCCACCACTGCTCTTCCCAGGAGATACTCACTCCGGCAGAGCTCCTCAACCTCCGACCACACCAGGTTCTCAAGGCACATGCTGGTGAGGGAACTTTCCGAGGTGTTCTCGTAGCCGGGGCGGCAGACGTAGCTCACGTTGGTCCCAACAGGAAAGAAATTAATCCTCTCGTCCTCCTTGGTCAGGGCAGCAAAGCGCAGCCTGGTCGGGGGGCCACAGCTCCCTGGCAGTCAAGGAAAGCGCCTGAAAGAGCCGCCCGCTGGAGGCACGCAAAAATAAACCTTGGGATTACAGAAATGCTCTCGTACAGCGCTTTTGGAAAGCTCCTCGCCTTCATCACAGGTGGCTCCTGTGTTCCTACCAGGCTGCTCTCCTGCTGAATGCATCTCTTGCAAAAAGGAGATGAAGATGCATTAACTGCACAGGCAAAGCTGTCAGAGGGAAAGGAGAGGTCTCATGCGTGCACAGCCAGGGCTTGGGAGATGCACGAGCGTCCTGGGCTCCAGCCACCATCCCACCAACCCCCCGACAACAGGCCCATTAGCAGCTCTGACCGAGCATCCTGGGCTCCAGCCACCGTCCCACTGACCCCCCGATGACAGGCACCCATCAGAAGTTATGACCAAGGGCAGCCAAGGGAAGGGGGCTTGGACCTGGGCAGGAGAGGAGGTGCCATGGCAGAGCAGCCGCCGTAAGGGACAGAAGTTTTAAGATGAGAGAGAGAGAGGAAGGAGACTTGTTTCAGAGAAGGGAGGTATTTACAGCCGCAGGGCTCGGGCAGCTTTGACCAGCGTGGGCCGGGCAGGCACTCCACCGTGTCCGACCTCTCTGGGATTTTGACAGCACCCTGGATGCACGTGTACGTCACCCGGGATCCAACGGGGAAGCTGGTGGCGTGCTCATCGCTGGACGGTCTGGAGTGGTTCATGCGGGGTGGGGGCCCACAGTCACCTGAGGTAGGAGAAGACCTCCTCAGGTGAGGACCCCATTCCCTGTCCCCTTCTCCAGCCCCACTGAGCATCCAGACTCTGGGCAAAAGCACCAGGCAGGGCTGCATCCGTGAAAGCATCCCTGAGAGCATCAGGAAAGCATCCTCAGGAGCATCAGGCAATGGGTCCCCAGGCTTGAGGGTGGTGGCATCACCCTCCCCAGCTGCTGAGCAGCAAGGTGAGACCTGGGCAGGTCTCTCTGGTTCTCCCCATGCATCCCACATCCCTGTACTCACCGTGAGCCACAGGCATGCCTAGGAGCCCCAGCAAGGCCAGGAGCAGTATGTGGTGTCCAGACCCCTGTGCCACAGCAGGTGCCCTGCAGGTCAGGGTGCGTCCTGGTTCTCCAGGCTTCATTGCAGCTACTTCTGTGCTCTGCTGTCGAGCACCAAGGGGCTGTTTATAAAGCTGGGAGGAGATGCAGCAAGGCAGACTCGGCCAAACCTCTGGAGCAGTGGAAACCTTTCCAGATCACCCAGGGAGATAAACCCTCCAGCAGAGACACGGGGAGCAGCCAGGGGTGGGGACAACTGTCATCCTCAGCCTCAGGAAGAGCCTCCAGGTCCTCCTGCCCCACCAAGGGATGGGGGAATAGCTCAACCCTTTTGTTTGACCTGAGACTGGCAGTGAGCACGGGCTTTACCAAACCCAAATGCTACCAGAGCAGAAGAGCCCCCACACGCAGCCCCAGCCTGTATCCAGGGTAGGAAAATGCCTACTTAGTCATTTGCTGGCAGGTAACGCAGCGCTGAGTTTCCATAAGCAGAGTTAGCGAAGCAAAAAATATAAGCATTTTCCTTTCTGTTTGTTATTTTGTTTTTTTTCTTGATTGCCTGACTCATTTGTCATTAGGAATGGGTGTGAGTGAGCAGCTGTGCACTGACTAACACTCCGAAATATCCCGCCTGACATCAGGCACAGCTACTCAACCACGTTCTTAGATACATGCGGGACGTAACACCCAGTTCTTATTCACACTTACGGGTATCGAGACTCACACAGGGAGATAAGACACTTTGTGTTTGCAGTCCCCGGGGAGCGAGGTGTCACACCAGGAGGTGTGCAGTCCCGCTCTCCTGGTGGCACAGGGAGAACCAGAGTGGGTCTGAGAGTGTCTCCTTGCAGATCTCCTCACCGTGACGTGGTGAAGCACAGGACGCAGCACCAAAGCATCCTTCTGCCTAAAGATGGGAGACCCCACCTCTTCTTCCCTGGGTTTTGTGCTTTGGGCTCTAGTAAGAGTTAAAGCAACTCTATTACTCACAGAAGCTTGCATCTGGCGATGATACACCCCCGCAAATTGCTCGTGCAGGAGAAGATGCTCCCCCTGCTCCCACCCAGCCCGGGCAGCACCACGCTGCTGTGCTGGCTGCAGCCCCCCAGTGCCCCGAGGAGCTGCCAAGGCTCAGCTTTTTATCAGAACAACCTTTGGACCACGCTGGAAATGTGCCTGATGTACAGCCAGTGTGACAGACTACGAGACACCCGTGGTTGCACCTGCATCTTTATTGCAATCCTGGAAGGAAGGAGTAATTGCTGCATCACAGAGCTCTGATCATCGCCTACGGAGTAATAAGAACACTCTGATTCTCTACACTTACACTTACAACATCTATTCTTGGCATTTGCCTGCCTGAAATAGGGACATGGAAGGTGACACCACCACAGATATCTGTCGAGGAGCAGCGCTGGGCCAGAAACCTGCTGCCTGCTTTAAATCCAGGGACAAGGGAAGAGAAACTTTTACAAACGCACTTCTTATACATAACTGCCCTCAGCCAGATCAACAGAAATCACCAGCAAGATTAACAGGGAATCAGGTAGTTAAATGCTCACTTCACTACTATTTCTGACCAGAAGCAGCACTGAATGCTGTGAGGGGCTGAGATGGGTACGGGCAGGGGGTGAGGCATTGCACAAACCACCGGCTGGAAGATCCCAGCAAAAGCCCCTGCAGAGAACCAGACACCCATCTCTGTGAGAAGGTTGCTGCCCTGGACTTCAGCCCCCCTGCTCTCTCAGCACAGTTTATTCAGGGACTCACAGTAGGTCAATTTAATTTCTTACTATGCTTCCTAAAATAATTTGCGGAGCAACACACCTGTTAAATACCGAATTGAGCTTGTCAGATTTAAGGAAAAAAGCAAAAATCTCTCCATGCTCTGGCATCTAGCATGGAAAAAGCAGTCTCCCATACACTGGTTATGATGTCTCTGGCTATAGGCATGCAAGTATGAACTGTAAAGTCACCAAGAGCCTTCTTATACCTCCTGTGACTACACAAATTTTGTGTTCGCCAAAGGAAAGGCGCTCATTACAGTGCATTACAGAACTCACTTGTTCAAGTTTTCTAGTTCCAGCTGTAGTTTTTTAATCTCCAGAAACAGTTTTTCTATTTCCAGTAGGGTTTTCACTTCTGCTATAGGCACATCACATTCAAAGGCCCTTCTAATGTAACGAACCTCTTCACATACATCCACATCACTTTGCTTCTGTTAAAAAAATAAAACAAAGCAAACAACCCCAGAAGAAAAGCCTGTGAGAGTGCACTGCAGCAGATGAAGAGCCACCCACTCCTCAGCTCTGAGCCTGAACATCTGTCCCATTTGCCATGCACTGCCCCAACGCAGTCTGCATCCCCCATTGGTACCATAAAACTAAAGATTTTAAGTTCAAACAGTTATTTTTCCTATTAGAAGCCAGGCAGCACCCACCCAGGATCTCAGCCGGACTGTGGTACTTACACACGTGGGCAGTGGTGTCCACTTGCCATCAGGCAAGCACGTGGCTGTCCAGGAATCCTCTGAAGCCAGGTCTCCATCCTCTGAAAAGCGGTATCCATGAAGGCATTCAAATTCAACAGTTGTGTTTGCTTCGTACCACGTTTTAACATCCGAAGTGTTTTTCAGCCGTCCATTGGCCACGTGGGGTTGTGGACACAGAACTGAAAGGGAAACCCACAGCAGAAGGCAGCTCAGTGGGAGGGTTGTCATTATGTAGGTAGAAAAAAAACCTTGAGAAATCTGTGAAGACCGAGCCAGTGCAGGTGAACTTAAATCCGTGGAGCTGTGAAAGTAAATATTAAAGCACAGTTATTTCCCCAGGCCTTTTGAGAGGATAAAACAAAGCAAACAAATCCCAGAAAAAAAAGCATGTGAGAGTGCACTGCAGCAGATGGAGAGCCACCCACTCCTCAGCTCTGAGCCTGAACGTCTGTCCCATTTGCCATGCACTGCCCCAACGCAGTCTGCATCCCCCGTTGGTACCATAAAACTAAAGTTTTTAAGTTCAAACTGTTATTTTTCCTATTAGAAGCCAGGCAGCATCCACCCAGGATCTCAGCTGGACTGTGGTACTTACACACGTGGGCAGTGGTGTCCACTTGCCATCAGGCAAGCACGTGGCTGTCCAGGAATCCTCTGAAGCCAGGTCTCCATCCTCTGAAAAGCGGTATCCGTGAAGGCATTCAAATTCAACAGTTGTGTTTGCTTCGTACCACGTTTTAACATCCGAAGTGTTTTTCAGCTGTCCATTGGCCACGTGGGGTTGTGGACACAGAACTGAAAGGGAAACCCACAGCAGAAGGCAGCTCAGTGGGAGGGTTGTCATTATGTAGGTAGAAAAAAAACCTTGAGAAATCTGTGAAGACCGAGCCAGTGCAGGTGAACTTAAATCCGTGGAGCTGTGAAAGTAAATATTAAAGCACAGTTATTTCCCCAGGCCTTTTGAGAGGGGAAGGAGAAGGTCGGAACAGCCCCAGAGAGGTGTTACACGTTTGCTGTCTTCTGGCAGTGTCTCACCCCAGGCACCCCCATGCAGGAGCCTGCACATGGAGGTTGGGCAGTAAGAATGTGAACTGAAGAGAAGGTCAATAATGAAATGGTTTTAAATTGGAAGAAAAAAGATTCAGATTAGATCTCAGGAAGAAATTTTTTACTCTGAGGGTGGTGAGACACTGGCCCAGGTTGCCCAGGGAAGTTGTGGCTGCCCCATCCCTGGAGGGGTTCAAGGCCAGGCTGGATGGGGCTTTGAGCAACCTGCTCTAGTGGGAGGTGTCCCTGCCCAGGGCAGGGGGGTTGGAACTGGATGATCTTTGAGGTCCCTTCCAACCCAAACCATTCTATGATTCTATGATGGTGTCTCCTGCCCCATCCCAGAGCCTCTGTTATACGGGACTGTCAAGAAAAACCCAACTATTTCTTGGTAAACATCAGCTGTTTCTTCGTCTCCTGCCCTGTCTCAGAGCCTCTGTTATATGGGACTGTCAAGAAAAACCCAGCTATTTCTTGGTAAACATCAGCTGTTTCTTCTGCAGAGAGGGGAAGGCAGTAGGGGAGCCCCGAGGGCAGATGCAGCATCGCAATTGTGGGACCCCGGGTCTGGTACCCACCTGGCTGGCAGGAGGGCAGGGGAGGGTGCCAGGCACCATCCTCCAGGCACCGGCTCTCGGCGTCACCGTGGAGCTCAAAGCCTTCCTCGCAGGAGAACCGCACGTCCGCCCCGTAGGGAAACGTCACCCTTGGTGGGGTCATCCTGGCCCTCTCCACCACGGGCTTGGGGCACCGGACCACTGCACGAAGAGAGAGCAGGGGGGGGTTTGGCTGCGGCCCTTCCCCAAGGAAAACAGGGAACGGGGTCAGGCAGGGCAGAGCCACTCTCCCTGATGTTCTCTGCATCACTTTTACACTCAAACACAAGACTTGATCCTCAGCTGCCTGCAGCAGCCCCCAAGGAGACCCCACCAGGAGGCCCTGGTGTTCCTGAGCAGCTCATGGTGCTGAGACCTTCGCACAGGAGCCAGAGGAGATGCCTGGGCATTAGGTGGCTCTGGGTTTGGAGCTCCTGGACCATGACAGGAGATTAGCCCCAGCATCATTCCCAGCTCCTGACTGATCCCATCCAGGAGAAAGAACTCACCCCTGCACTCCGGGGCAGGTCCACTCCACACCAGGTTCACCCCATCGTTGGAGGTGCAGTAGATGGACTCGTCCCCAATGAGGGACAGACCCTCTGCACAGCTGTACTTCACCTCTAAGCCGTAGGGGAACTGCTCCGTTCTCAAGGCAGAGTGCTGCCCATAGTCGATTTTTGGAGGGGGACCACAAACTACGAGAGAATTGAGAAAGGAAAAATTAAGATTTTCTTCATTCGTGCAGGGAGACAGGGAAGTGCAGGGCAGTAACAGGAGAAGCCCGTTCCCGATGTTTATACTTAGGGCTGCTCTCCTCAAAGTCCTCCTCGCTTTTTACCAGTTTTGGCCCCAGCTCTGCCAATTGTTCCCAGACAGACCCAGCCAACCATCCCAGCATGGCCCCAGGACCTCAGCGTGAGCCTCCATCCCCTCATTTCAGCCAGCCTTCCCTTATCCCCTCCTCTTTCCCACGAGAGATGACCCTGCTCATAAACAGGATCATAAACCCCTTAAACAGGGAATTGTATCATAAACCCCTTAAAAAGTCCTCAGAGGAACTGCTCCAAGTCCCATTACTCAATACTTTGAATCGATTACAGTTTTGATAGAAGATGAAAACCTTAAAGCCACGTAATGCTGGGACTTGGACCCCTTCTCCTAACACCACCTTCTCCGAGAAGTGATGCTGAGGTCACACGATTTTCTCCCTGGTCCCACCTGCTGCAGAGATGTGATTCCTGGTACCCACCACGCTCCCTCCCTCCCTCCACGCTCCCTCCCTCCCTCCACGCTCCCCCCATCCACGCTCACCCTTGTCACAGAAGGGCACGGGGGGTCTCCACGTCCCGTCTGCCCAGCACTGGATCCTCCGGCTGCCCCTCAGCACGTACCCGGGGTCACACTGGAATTCCACCTGGTGCCCGAAGTTGTATTCGGCTTTCCTGGGGGTGATCTCTCCCCCGTGGGAGATGACCGGGCTGGGACACTGCGTCTCTGAGGAACACCCGTGTCAGAATGGGCTTCCATGGTTTGGCTCAGGGGGGAAAAGCAGGAAAACACGGGGGTGTTTTCTGACCCAGAGAGCCTGCCAGGCGGCCTGTTAAAGCCAATGAACTTCTCTAACCAGACCCAGCACGCTCAGGGATGGCAATTATGTGATAGCAACAATTTCTCTTGGAATGAAGAATGATCTGAGCCCTGTGATTAGCTATAAATCGTGCTGAAGGGATGGTGCTATACAAACTGCATCCCTGCATCGTTGTTTGAGCAGCTAAATAATCAGCCTGAGTTGCAGCTATTTCTTTTCAGCCACACTACCCTTTGAAAAGCAATTTTGAAAAGCAATTTTGAAAAGCAAAATTATTATTAGTGAGAGCCAAAGCACAGCTCAGCAAAGTCCTTGTGGGCACAGCCCCACACAGAACTGATGTTATTTCCACATCATTAAAGCGATGCTTTGCTGGAAAAGCGAAGGGCATGGTGTACTTACTCTGGCAAAGCTTTGGGATCACGGACCATGTGAAGTTTTTAAGGCAAGTGGTTACTGGGGAGACGTCGGGGAGCAGAGTGTACCCGGGTCGGCAGGAGTAGGTCACATTTGTCCCGACTAGAAAGATGCGCTGAGGGTTTCGGTCGGCGTTATCGATGACAGGAGGGTAGGGACACTGACCTGGTGCCAGAGCAGGGGACAACACGGACCCTCAGAGCTGGGGACAAAGCTGAGCTGTGCCCTCAGGGAGCCCAGCCTGCCCCTCAGCACAAGGGCAGGAAGCCCAGAGAGAAGCAAGGGAGAGCAGGGACCCTCAGCATCGCTGTGAGGTACGGGGGGTGAACTGAAAGGGGAAAAGAATTCACCAAAGGATGTGGTGAATCTAAGGAGTCTTTATTCTTGTGCACTTCTGCATCTCACTGGGTGCACCTGCAGTGGGGGAGGACAGCCCTACCACGATGCCCAGGGGCAGTGGCAGAGGAGGGAAATCGTGGAATCATTTTGATTGGAAGAGACCTATAAGATCATCAAGTCCAACCATTAACCCAGCACTGGCAGGTCACCCCTAACCCCTGTCCCTCAGCATCACATCTACACGTGTTTTCAATACCTCCAGGGATGGCGACTCAACCCCTTCTCCCTCAGCATCTCATCTACATGTGTTTTCAAGACCTCTAGGGATGGCGACTCAACCCCTTCCCTGGGCAGCCTGTTCTAATGCTTGGTATTTGAAGAATACCAAGAAGAAATTTTCACTTTGGTGAAATACATTTTTGGTGAAGAAATTTTCACTTATATCTCCAATCTAAACCTCCCCTGGTGCAACTTGAGGCTCTTTCCTCTTGTCCCTTCACCTATGACTTGGGAGAAGAGACCAACTCCCACCTCTCTACACCCTCCTTTCAGGGAGTTTCAAAGACCAATAAGGTCTCCCCTGAATCCTGCCACCAAACATCAGGCAGTGCCCATCCTCCAACCCCTCTTTTGTCAACGTTGCACGTGCTTTTAGTGAAACACAAGTAGGGAATTACACACGGGAGACAAGGAATGGAGAAGAGAGATGTGAGCCTACCTAGGGTGCAGGTGGGCACCCGTGGGTACCATCTGCCGTTGCCCTGGCACCGCAGGGTGGTGGAGCCACCCATGGGGATGTACCCAGGGTCACACTGGAGCGTGGCCGTGCTGCCCTCGGTGAAGTTCCCTGCGGGTTTCAGCTGCCCGTGGGCGATGTCCGGGACGGGACACTGAGCCCCTGTGGATCACAAACAAACAGGGATTTTCAGGGTCATTCTTACAGCAAGAAACTGTCGCTGCTCCTCCTTCCGGCAAGAGAAGACAAATCGGTTTAACAAATCACAGAATCACAGAATCTTCTAGGTTGGAAGGGACCTTAAAGATCATCTTGTCCAACCGTCAACCTAACTGACAAAAATAGACACCCACACAACAAACAAGGAGCATCATCACTAAACCATACCTCCCAGCAATGCAGCAACTGAAGCTGGGAAATGAGGGGTTAATAAGCCTGTTTGAGCAGCCATGGTCAGTAGGGCTCCAAAGGTGTAGCGTTTCCCTTGCACACAATAAAACATTATTTCTGCCCTTTCCTGACAGCACTTGCTCCAGCAGGTTGGAGAACGATGCCCCCGTGCACCCAGGAGTGGGGTGACTCCAGGGGGCTGGCACCCCAGCTCCGGCTTTAAAGAGGGTCTCCAACAACTGCACAACCTCTGGCACACACACCTACACCACGTCCCAACTAAACACCTTTTTTTCTCCAGCTACTGTATGTCCCAGGAGAAATATCTTGGGGCTGGCCACAAACTGCAATAACAGAGAAAACTAAACTGAAGGCAGCCGTAAGGGGGATTTCCTCACACCTCACAACAGATGTTGGCAGGTCACCAGGACACAACGTGCCTGTGTTAAAGCTCACAAGATCTCTTGTTCTGCAGACAAGAGATCTGGCCCCAGGTACAGCAGCAGCCCAGGCCCCGTGTCGGGACGGTGATGGTGATGCTGCCTTGGATGCTGATCCGCATGGAAAGAGCATCTCCATCCACATGTGTCTTCCCTGGTCCCAGTTTAGGTACCGGCACCCTGTTCATGATGCGGAAAATGGACCAAACCCCGTGAATTTAAAACCAAACCGAAACAAGGGTGTAAAGCCGGCGCTGGCCACCGGGGGGCAGCAGATGTCGCTGCAGGAAGGCCCTGGGGACCCTGGGCACACCACGAGTTTCTCAAAAGGCCTGTTTTTAAAGGAACTGTCAACTTCTAGTCAGAAACTGCAGGTTATTCACCTTCCTGGAAACATTACTCAGCAAATCCCCTCTCCTCCTCTACTGAAGCCAGTCTGCAGGACCGAGACAACTCACCAACTACCTTCAGAGCGTCTACAGGCTGCCGCAGTGCTCAAGCATCAACCTTGGCATCAAGCTGGCACCACCCAAATTGCTAACTGTGACCCTTCCAATTAAATGGTAAAAGCTATTACCTAATTGACTCTCCCCATCTCACCACCATCTGCATCTTTGACCGCAGGGACATTCTCCAACCCTGGGAACAACTTCTCGGCCACCGCACGGAGGATGGAGACGAAGGGTGGTATCTACTCCCCGTGACACAAGCTCTGAACTCCAGACCAGCAGAAGTTCTGCAGACAAGAGATCTGGCCCCAGGCTGTCCCAGGGACAAGCTCGTAGCCTCTGAGCCAGCCGTGCTTAACAACACTGGTCTCGGGGAGGATTTGTACCCCAACATGAGACTCCAGAAAGAGTTGGGAATTTTGGGTGGCTCTTTGCAAGTATCTAGAGGTGCAGCTGAAGAGGAGAAAGAGGCAATTAGCAGAAGCCACCGAGCTCAAATCACCCTTACAAAGAACATCAGCCACAGAAGGAGGTTAGCAGTGACTCCAAGTCAGGAAGATGGATTCCTCCAAGGAGGAAGATGAGTTTTTCTAACCCCATCATTACGTATTTGATCCGTAAGCAAAGCCAAGCCAGGGAAGCAAAGGAAAGGGGAGCGACACTCACCGAGACTCCCAGGTGGCTGCAGCAGAAGCACCACGGCTGCCAGGAGCTGCCCCAGCCCCCGGAGAAACCCCAGCATGGTGCAGGAGCTTCCAGGGCAGCGCTGCGGGGAACGGAGAGGCTGTCCCTGCCCAGAGCCCGCTGGGGAAGGGGAAGCAGCTTTGGGAAGTGGGGGACAGGCCACACGAGCCACGCTGACACGGCCACCCCCCCAGCCTGAGGCCAGGGCTGCCAGCCCTGAGCTCTCCAGTGAGGATGGGAATGCTGCTCTGCCTTCTTCCCCAGCAAGGACAGTGGGAATAATGGTGTTTTACAGCTGGAATGGCTCTGCAGCATCCCAGCCTCCTGCCCCAGGCACAGGGAGCTGCTGGTGGGTGCTGGGCATTCACTTGGACCCATAGCCCTGCCCTCCGTGCCCAGCCAAGCCCTGATTATTGAAGATCCTCTTTCCTTTACTATAGACAGGGCATAATTATTAAAAGCCAGACACAGCTGTGATTGCAAGTGCAGCTTTATTATAATCTGGTGGTGAGGCAGTATTGGTCCGATGGCAAAGTGTGTGTTAACAGAGCGCTTCCCCTTTACTGGACATGGCAGAAAAAGTTCAGCTGCTGCTTCCTTTATGCTTTTTTTCCCAACAACCACCCTTGGGGCACACGCAAAGATGCGGTGAGTGGCACTGCCGTGGCCTCAGGCACATCATCTGTCCTGCTTGGGAAGAAAACCTGGCACTTTGGTTTTGCTAGAAGACAAAGTTGGAAGTTTTCTTCATCGCGCCTGCTCTGAAGGTCACAGCTAATTAAGCGGGTAAGTGCTTGCTCACGATAATGAACGCAGCAGATATGATGAGAGCAGCAAGGAGCAATACTGGGTGGCAGCTGAGGGGGTGCAGCAGTTGTGGGGCGAGTGTGGGGCTGGTGGCTCTCACCGTGATGGTCCCTGTCTGTACGGCACCTGCTCGGCTCCCACCTCAGTTTACTCTCCACTCAGTTCCTTTCCAACCACGCACTTGTCAGTAGAACAAGCATAGCTAAATGGAAAGCTCCAAAACGCATGAAGTGACATACAAATCTAACAGGATGAACCAGAAAGTGTCACTTTCTGACTCCCCCGTACGACCAAAGCTGTTCCTTGACTGATTGGTAAATTTTGTTCTGGCTACTTAAGTATTAGCACTAATTAAGAAGTCATAAAAAAAATCCTCAGTCAACACGATTATTCAACACGCAAAGAGGAGGGTTCTTATGATAGCAGTGATGACAGTCAGCCGTATGCTGGGACCTTCAGCTCCTTTTCAAGTTTCTGGATCTCCAAGTACAGTTTCCGGACTTCCAGCAGAGTCTTCAGTT
Source organism: Calidris pugnax (assembly GCF_001431845.1). Lineage (NCBI taxonomy): Eukaryota > Metazoa > Chordata > Aves > Charadriiformes > Scolopacidae > Calidris > Calidris pugnax. The sequence goes on from NW_015090898.1 coordinate 2,760,579, forward strand.
CTTCCAGGGGAATTCCACACTGGAAAAACTGCTTGTCTCGAAGAACCCTCTCGCAGGCGTTGCGCTTTTCCTTTAAAAGAACCAAAACAAAGACAGAGGGCATGAGGCTCCGCTGGCAGGGACCTACGTGCAGAGCAACCCCTCCATCCAGCCCTCAGCCACACTGAGGAAGTCAAACCAGTGCTATTCTGGGCTCTAAATGGGGCGAGACACAGGCAAAGGCTGGCCAGATGGTGGTACTCACACACGTGGGTGGTGGGATCCAAGTGCCATTAACTGAACAGGTAGATTCTGAAGTTCCCAGTGAACGGCCACCCAGTTTGCACTGGAACCGCAGAGTTTCGTTCACCGAGTACCATAATTTAAGATTCCGAATTGTCAGGTCCTCCTGTCTTGGGGGTTGGTAACACTGAACTGAAAGGAAAATGCACGTCAAACAAAAAATAAAGTGATGGGAGGAGACGGAGGGGAAAACTCCCCACAAATTCCACCTGGTGATCCAAAGAAGCAGCACCCCTGGCCCGTGCCAGGGTCTGGTACCCACCTGGCTGGCAGGAGGGCAGGGGAGGGTGCCAGGCACCATCCTCCAGGCACCGGCTCTCGGCGTCACCGTGGAGCTCAAAGCCTTCCTCGCAGGAGAACCGCACGTCCGCCCCGTAGGGAAACGTCACCCTTGGTGGGGTCATCCTGGCCCTCTCCACCACGGGCTTGGGGCACCGGACCACTGCACGAAGAGAGAGCAGGGGGGGGTTTGGCTGCTGCCCATCCCTGGGGACAGCAGGGAACGGGGTCAGGCAGGGCAGAGCCACTCTCCCTGATGTTCTCTGCATCACTTTTACACTCAAACACAAGACTTGATCCTCAGCTGCCTGCAGCAGCCCCCAAGGAGACCCCACCAGGAGGCCCTGGTGTTCCTGAGCAGCTCATGGTGCTGAGACCTTCGCACAGGAGCCAGAGGAGATGCCTGGGCATTAGGTGGCTCTGGGTTTGGAGCTCCTGGACCAGGGTGGGGGCTTAGCCCCAGCATCATTCCCAGCTCCTGACTGATCCCATCCAGGAGAAAGAACTCACCCCTGCACTCCGGGGCAGGTCCACTCCACACCAGGTTCACCCCATCGTTGGAGGTGCAGTAGATGGACTCGTCCCCAATGAGGGACAGACCCTCCACACAGCTGTAGTTCACCCTTGCGCCGTAGGAGAACTGCTCCTGCCCCAGGCCAGAGTGCTTCCCGTTGCTGATTGGTGGAGGGGGACCACAGACTGTAGAATAAAGGGAATTGATTAAAAACCAGAGATGTACAGTTTTCACATTCAGGTGAGAATCAAAATTGCTTCTGGGAAATCAGTACAAGAGTTAACTTCATGTCTATAGGGTGGCAGATCATAGAATCACAGAATGGTTTGGGTTGGAAGGGACCTCAAAGATCATCGAGTTCCAACCCCCTGCCCTGGGCAGGGACACCTCCCACCAGACCAGGTTGCTCAAGGCCCCATCCAGCCTGGCCTTGAACCCCTCCAGGGATGGGGCAGCCACAGCTTCCCTGGGCAACCTGTTCCAGTGTCTCACCACCCTCAGAGTAAAAAATTTCTTCCTGAGATCTAATCTGAATCTTTTTTCTTCCAATTTAAAACTGTTTCCCCTTGTCCTATCATTACCCTTCAGATCCCCATGAAGTTGCTGCCTGGCTTCTTGCCTCTCACACCATCTCTCAAGGTTCCCCCTTCTCTCTCAGCTCCCACCTGGGTCACATCTCCAGGGAGAAGACACCTCAATGCCTTCAGCCCACAAACTGGTGATCATCGTCCTGTTCCCCAGAAGCAGAGGTCTGTCTCTGGTGCATGAGGTTTCTTCTCAGTGCTGCCTGACACGTACCTTTATCGCAGAAGGGTAACGGGGGAGCCCAGCTGGTGTCAGGCTGACACACTGTCCGCTCATGGCCCCTGAGGGCATAGCCTGGATCACACTCCACCATCAGATGGGTCCCAACTTTGTAGTCAGTTTTGCTGCTACGGACCTCTCTTCCATGAATAATATCTGGCTTTGGGCATTGAGGCACTAGGAACAAGGGGAAATAAAGGATGTCATGCATTTTCGGAACGAACTCAGTGAAGGGGAGTCATCAAGTGTGGAGAAGAGAGTCATCAAGAACATCTGACCCCTGGGGGAAAAAAGGTGACCATCACCCAGGTGCAGGTCTCAGCGCTGCCTGTGTAATACTAAAGGAGTTTCTGCTTCTACAGTGAGGTTTTTCTGAGGCTGTTGGGAAACATGCTGCAGAGCTGGGTCCGTGCCTGACTGAGCCCCCTCGGGGCTCCCAGCACCACGCACCCTTATCCCAAGGTGCAGCCCCAGCTTCCCCACTCCTGAGGATGCTGAGCATCTCACAGGCAGCGTTAGGGCAGGGCAAGGAATCATCCATGTTCTAATGCTTGGCTGCCCTGTGAGGTGGAGCAGGTTTCTCTCCTCCTGGCAAGGTTTTCCTGAGTTTTTGGGCTCAGGCTGCTTCCAGCAGCTGGCTGATATTGCTGTGGTGCCCCACTGCCAGGTTATTAGTTTCAGCAGCGTCACTTTTTTATGCTGTTGCATTTTCCTCTGAGAGGGGAAATGCATTGAGAATGTCCTTCTGCCTTTCAAGCCTCGTGTCAGCAAAGCAGCCCAGCTGTTGGCCAAAGCACAAACCACATCCCCTTCCAGCTGGGCAAGTGTCTCCCAGGCTTCTCAGGAGCCTCTAAAAGCTCCCAACACCCCACCCCTGCCAAAACCCCACACTTTTCCTGCAGCAGTCAATCAATCTGCATCTTTTCCTGCCTATTTCTCCCAAGTTATCACAGGAGGACCAGATCCGGGATGCAGTGGAGCAAAATTCTCCTTGGCTAATACTACCATTATCCAATGTCACCCGTGGATTTTTCTGGGAATGTCAGCAGACAACTACTCTGAACAGAGTGACCCAAATCTTAGCAGTGGAGAAGAAGCAGTCACCAAGCCACCACGCTTCACCAGCCCTTGCCTACCTGGAGTGCACTCTGCTGCAGGTGGATGCCATGTACCATCACTGGTACACCTAAGCATGACCTGGCTGCTGAGGTCTTTGAAAGCAAAGCCCTCGGAACACTTAATGGCCAGTGTGTCTCCAAACTCGTAATTGACTCTCTCTTTCCATTGATTTAGGAGCCTTCCATTCCTGATGACTGGATACGAGCACTGAATTCCTGAGAAATGCCAAACATGAGCAAGTGTGAAACCATGGCAAAGCCACCTGGCCGACCGCAGATTCATCGTAAACAGGAGGGTGAATGATTTTGAAGACACAGACAGATCACTAAATCTGCCCCAACAGGGTCCCTGGGTGCTCCCGGGGGTGTTTGCAAGGGACTCTGCAACCACAACCTCCCCTTGGATGGAGCAAGGGGCCCGCGACACGGCAGTGACTTTTTACAGGGGTTGAAGGGACTAAAAAAAAAAAAAATACTGGTAAATAAAGGAGAGAAAACCCTGTGGCTGGGGAACAAGCCAAAGGAGCTCGAGAGTCACAGCAAAGACCAGAGACACACCAAGCTGGGCACCCAGAGCATCACCCTGGGACCCACACAGCATGACAAGCACATACAGCTCCTTCATTCGGGAATAATTTTGCCAAATCCCAAGGGTAAGGCAGCCAAGGGAACACACACTTACTTTGGCAAGGCTGTGGAGTCTCAGACCACGTGAAATCCGGCAGACACTTAATGTGCCTCGTGGTTTCTCCCGGGCTGAACTGGTGGCCCTCCCTGCACTCGTAGGTAATGACAGTCTCCACGGGAAATAAATTGCCAGCAAGTTTTGCTTTAACAGCATTAGGCACATCCGGAGGGTCGTCACAGCTGCCTAGGAATGAAAGAGCCATTTAGGGACAGTGATAAATCAGCGAGACCCCTAATGGTGTGTGACACAAGAGAGAATCTGGGGAAAAATCATGGGCTCACGCTGTTCTCTCCGAGATGCACTTCATCACCTGAGGTCAGTAACACTGAAGAGCAAACGCAAAGGAGACAAACGAGAACATGTGAATAATTTCAGACTACGTGGTGATCTTCACTGTTGTAACAACATGTAATTTCTAATCAAGTTTATGCTATCCGAGGCTTCCAACAAAGTTTAAAATAAAGCGTAGTAAGGTTAATTTAGGCCCAATCAAGGGTTAATCAAAGGCCCTTTGAGTTGTAGTAAGAAATTATCTCAGCCTGAGCGGGACAAGGCTTTAGCCTCTATGGTCCCAAGTCATAAATTCCAAAAGTCACCTTTGTGCTGCAGAGAGAAGGGAAAGAAAGAAGGGAAAGAAACAAGGGAAAGCAAGAAGGGAAAGAAAGAAGCGAAAGAAAGAAGGTAAAGAAAGAAGGGAAAGAAAGTAGGGAAAGAAAGAAGGGAAAGAAACAAGGGAAAGCAAGAAGGGAAAGAAAGAAGCGAAAGAAAGAAGGTAAAGAAAGAAGGGAAAGAAAGTAGGGAAAGAAAGAAGGGAAAGAAACAAGGGAAAGCAAGAAGGGAAAGAAAGAAGCGAAAGAAAGAAGGTAAAGAAAGAAGGGAAAGAAAGTAGGGAAAGAAAGAAGGGAAAGAAACAAGGGAAAGCAAGAAGGGAAAGAAAGAAGCGAAAGAAAGAAGGTAAAGAAAGAAGGGAAAGAAAGTAGGGAAAGAAAGAAGGGAAAGAAACAAGGGAAAGCAAGAAGGGAAAGAAAGAAGCGAAAGAAAGAAGGTAAAGAAAGAAGGGAAAGAAAGTAGGGAAAGAAAGAAGGGAAAGAAACAAGGGAAAGCAAGAAGGGAAAGAAAGAAGCGAAAGAAAGAAGGTAAAGAAAGAAGGGAAAGAAAGTAGGGAAAGAAAGAAGGGAAAGAAAGAAGGAAAAGAAAAAAAAAAGAAAAAATCCCAAAAGGTTAACTCTTTCAAGACCTAATGAAAGGGTGGGCAGAGATGGGGGGGGAAGGTCCCGGAGTCCATGCACTCACTGCGCTGGCAGAGGGGTGGCGGGGGGTCCCAGAGGCCGTTTCGGCTGCAGGTGGAGGTGTCGCTGCCGTTCATGGTGTGGCGGAACTTACAGTCGAAGATGACGGTGTCTCTGTAGGTGTACTCGGGCTGGTACCCGCTCACCAGCAGCCCGTTCTCCACGCTGGGAGGCTCACAGTTCACCACTGCGCCAGGGAAACACCACCACTCAGGATATTACACTCAGGAGGGGGGGAGTAGGGTATGAAAAACATTCTCACAGCATGAGAATGTGGGATTTTGGCAGGGGTGGGGTGTTGGGAGCTTTTAGAGGCTCCTAAGATGCGTTCACCAAAGAGGCTGAAAATAGACACGATAAGCTAGCAGGCTGATGCGATATTTTTTAACTCCTTACTCCCTATTACAGCATATTTTTTTTAATCTCACACTTTTTATTAAGGCAAAGGATAAGATGAATATAGGAGAGGCAGCAGGCATCACGTGAATTTCACTGAATTTTAGAGTTGGAAGGGACCATAGAGATCATCTAGTCCAACTCCCCTGCTGAAGCAGGATTGCCTAGAGCTTGTCAGAGCATGTTACTCAGGAGCATCCAGGTGGGTCTTGAAAATCTCCAAGGAAGGGGACTCCACACCCTCCCTGGGCAGCCTGTTCCAGGGCTCTGTCACCCTCACTGTGAAAAAGTTCTTCCTCATATTTGAGTGGAACCTCTTCTGTTCCAACTTGTGCCCGTTGCCCCTCGTCCTCTCACTGGGAACCACTGAAAAGAGTCTGGCTCCCTTGTCCTTCAACCCTCCCTTGAGATACTTGTAGGCATTAATAAGGTCTCCCCTCAGCCTTATGAGTTTCTGAATTCTTTGCAGGCGCTCTGTTTTACACAGGCTGGCAGCCAAGATGCATTGCTTGGTCTGTAAACACCACTAAATCCCACTCCCATTTCCCCTGGTGACTTGGTGACCATGAGCAGCCACGGTCCCTGCCAGGGGAGACCCTAAATCCTGTTGCCACTGCCAAACGGAGTGGGGCTCATCTGCAAGAGGCGATTCCCGCACAGAAAGGAGATGGTTTCAGGAAGAAAACAGCTTTAGGTGTAGGCAGAGGAGGAGGAGGGATGGCTGGGGGCTGCGGGATCCCAGTGAGCCCACGAGCATCCAGGGGCATCTCACCTTTGCACTCTGGGGCTGGCTTGTTCCACACACCGTTTACGTTGTCTGTGGTCGTACAGAAAATAGAGCCATCTCCCACCAACGAGAAAGGCTTCTCTCCCCTCCTGACACCGTGGCACCAGTAAGTGATGGAGTCTCCGTACTCAAAGTGCTCTTTGCCAGCTCCACTGTGCTGTCCATTAGCTATTTCTGGGGGGGGTGGACACGGTATGGCTGGGGAGGGAAGGGGGAGAAATGCCAGAGGGAGGGGAAAAAAAAAAATAGAGAGAAGCAACTTAATTTGATTTTGAACCAAAGATCCAGTAAAAAAACCCTGAAACACGAGTTGCCAGATGGGTCAGAAATTAAGGGTAGGTCTCCAGGGAGCTGCAGGGCTGTGTACCGGTCCTAGATGCAGCTGCCTTACTTTAAGACAGCAAATAAATATTTCTACAGGATGATGCAGGAAGAAAAACACAAAGGAAAAAAGTCTTTCCAGACTCCACCATGCATCAAACTGCTGAAATCCTCAGCAGGGCAAGGCGGCTGCTGCTTTACCCATCCCCAGTAACATTTAAACTGTAGATCAATCAAGGAATTCTACTTACTCTCACAGATGGGAATATCTCTGTCCCACGTAAGAGCCCCGTTTCTAAGCACACACTGAATTTGAGAACTTCCAACCAGTCTGAACCTGTGTGAAACAGGGGAGAGGGAATTACCCGACAAACTCAGTTTTGATGTATTATCTACAACATCACCATCAAGATGGGTTGGGCTTATCATAATTACAGCTGATCAGAAATTTGCCATAGTTGTAATTTATTTTTTTTTCCAATGACACATTGGTTTTCGACAAAGGCACTTTTTAAATTAAAAAAATAGAATCATAGAATGGTTAGACTTAGAAGGGACCTTAAAGATCATCAAGTTCCAACCCCCCCTGCCACGGGCAGGGACACCTCCCACTACAGCAGGTTGCTCAAATTACAAATATTACATGTGTTCTAAGGAAAAACATCTACTTTATCAGCCAGCTGTAGCCATCACTACAGCTCCGAGTTCAGTGTTGATGTCTTTTCTTCATGAAGATACTGAAACATGGGAAATGGCTTAGAAAGGGCCAGGAGAGTGAACTTGGGTTTGGGAAGAACTGCCCCAAAGTAAGAGATTAAGAAAACTCAGACAGTCTTGAAGCTCTCAAAGGAAAGCTTAAAAGATAATTCGATCACAGTCTGCAGTTACCTACATGGGTAAGGCTTCTGCCAGCACAGGCTTTAATTTGGAGGGAAAAACTTCAGAAAAATCACTGGAGAAGAAGAGGACACGTGCCCCAAGAGACCCCGGCTTACCCAGTGTTGCAGGTGAAGCTCACAGTTGTACCAAAAGCGAAATTATCTGCCAGGATGAGTCTGCCGTTGGCCAGCTCTCCAGGGTAGGAGCACTGCTTTGCTGGGGGATGACAGGGGCAGAGTTAGTTCTCATTTTAGTTCTTTGAAGAATGGGGAAAGTGCAGCAGGAAAGCAGAAGACTCCTCCAACACTGAGCAAGGGGATGAACCAGAAACCTCCAAATTTCCACTCCAACCCTAAATTATTCCATGAGTGTGACCTGATGCATATTCCATGCATCGTGACCTGCAGCCAGAGTTACTGCAGTCTGAGAGGGGCTTTGCAGTAACCCTGGCAAGTGTGACTGTTTCTTTCCAGCTAAAGGATTCTCCTACTACAAGCCTAAAATACTTCTTTTTTTTTTTTTTTTGAACCGAGAGTTACGAAGTGCCCAAGCAGAAGAACATCCTTTGAGTTGGCAACCAAACACAGCCAGCATGAGAGCAGGTTCCAGCTTTTGCCACTACTTTATGGAATACAACCAGTGGTTCATGTCAGGTCACTCGTCTCCCACCATCCCAGGAGGTCACTTTGGACACTCCAGCACAATGAGCTCACGGCATCCCCCAATAAAGAATAAAATCAAAAGTCAACTGAAAATATACTCACGTGTACACATGTCATGCGAGCCTTCCCACCTGTTATTCCTTCCACAAGAAAGACTGTTTGGGACACCAAAATTTCTCTTGTAACCTGAACGACAGGTGTATTCCACCCTCGAATTAATGGCAAACGTGGTAATGCCCTTGTAGTCCTCTTTGAGTTCTGCAGACAGGAGACGCGGCGGAGCATCACAGTCACCTACCGACAGAAACTCCATCAGGAAGATGCTCTGAGGAAAAGCACTGGGAGTTCAGGCCTGATTTACTCTGCAGGTCCAGGCAAGGACACTTTTGGTGGCCTTAAAGCTCCTTAAAGCTAGAGACAAGGAGGAAAAGCACAGTCTGTGACTGGGGATGGCCGAGGCTGGAAGGCATCACCCCAGAAGGCCCTGTGCTCCTCACACCTCATCCAGCAGTTTCAAAGGCTGGTCACTAAGTCCAGATCAACCATTTCCTCTCTCCAATTAGTATAAATCATTGCACCCTTTTCAGCTGGAAAAAAAAAATCTACATCTGTTTTACACAGAAAGGAAAAAAAAAAAAAGCAAAGGAAGACAGGTTCTGATCACAAAGATTTACAGTGTTCGCAAAATGCAAAGGCATTTTCCTCTTGAAATGAGGAGGAGGAGGTTTTCCTTTGAGGGATCTTAGATTATCCCCAAGAGTCACCTTCACTTACTCTGGACAGCCACGACAAGAGCAGCGGCGAGGGACAACCCAAGGAGAGCGGTGCCATCCCTCTGCCTCCCCGGCTCCAAGGCTGGCATCTTTCTTTATTCCAGCCTCCCCGTCCAGAGACCCCACAGAAGTTACCACACTCTTTTTCTAGGCCAAATACCTGTAAAAATAGCAGGGGAGGGGGACATTATTTACACTCGGGATAACCATAGCTCACAGGGATGGGACCCATTTCTCCATCCCTAAGCAGTTCCTGCAGCCGTGGCTGGGGACCAGAAGCTGCAGGAGATATTTCAACAGCTCCACTGTTTGCTCCTCTCTGGCCAACGGGACAGAGACCTGGCAAGAAGGAGCTGGAGCAGAGCTGGGTTTGGGTGAAGAAGGCTGGGTCCAGCTGAGCAGACCCAGAGACAACATAAACAGCAAAACTGACTCCAGATGTTAAGCAACTCCCACAGGATTTATTCCACTGGCCTCATTTATTTGCGTTTTTGAGAATGCAGTATTTGATTAAAATTTTAAAATAAAAATAACCAAGAAAGACTACTAGCTCCACTCAACCCAAAACATAAATACTCACGTAGCTTGTCAGATTCAACTTAAAACCACTATATTGCCAACACAGTGTTCTTCCCAGCCATCTACTCAAATTAATATCTGCAGGGCCACAAGCTTATCTATGGCTTCTGGAAAAAGTCCCCTGAAACTTATCTTACAGGTAAAACATCTTGTTCCTGTAATAAATCTCTTGGAAGCAAATTCATAATCAGATGAAGTCCTGCTGGAGCCAGTACAGCCCCCTAATAAACTACACGCAGGAAGAGAGAGATGGAGCGATATCTAACCCAAGAGACATGTCAGTTCTGTGCAAATAACATCAACTGAGTAAAGCTATAAAGCATACAAGTCATTCAGGAGGCTGAATTACTTTGCAAAATGCAATTTAAGTACAATTTGGACTAACCTGGCACCCCTAGAGATCAGCAAGAGTCCTCTCTGACTTTGTTACCCAGGCTCATCATTTACGAGCCAAAACCCTCCCAACATTAAGTGCACTCCAAGTGCCTGCCTTCCTCGTGGAAACCAGAGTCACTCCTGATGTTTGCTGCCCTAAACCTACCATTTCCCGTGGCTGCTTCATTCCTCTGGCTTTCCTTCAATCCCTGTTACAGCTCGTGGTTTAATTTGATTTATTTTACTAATCTCTGTGCTTGCTAGAGCTGCAGGAAAGCTCCAACCCAGTTCCCAAGAGCAACATCACCCATAGCTGCATTTGCTTGAAGTCGTGTTACCTGGAGGTCTGGCAGGAGGAGATGGAGAGACCCAGCTCTTGTTCAGCTCTTGCAAGACGAAGTGATGGTTGTCCTTGTCCAGGCACCGCTGAAGGAGGAGTCACGATACGCCTACACGCTCAGATACGGCTCCACGGAGGAAAGTTTGAATTCTGCAGAAACCGGAGTTAGGCCAGTTGACCCATAAATCATTAATCATCCTCCTCTGAGCAAGAAGGAAGTAGTTTGTTCAACCCGCAAAGCAAAACACTAGAAAACTGAATGCAACCCAAGCAGATGTTGAAATTGTTTGTTTTCTGCGTGGAGCTGCCAACTCTTTGTTGAAATGATCCTTGCTGAGCGGGACGCTGCCCCTTCCACCCTGTGGCAACGGCACCTCGGGCACACGATGGGGACTTCCTCGAGAGGTCCTGCTTCACCTGGGGCATGTCAACCATGAGATCCTCCCTTCTGACCTCGAAAGCCTACGGCCAAGACTCAAAACATGGTTTCTTCAACCAGCTCCACCTAATTCCATTGAAGCAACACCAGCTGGAGCTCAGCAGCACACGAGGTCCTGGGGAGCATCACTCAGAGCTGACCACCCAGGTCCATGATGGGAACCCAGCCGCCCTTCGTCTCCCTGAAAGCTCTTCCTGAATCTGGCTGTCGCTGGGGGGTCATTTTTCCAGTAACAAGAGTTTTGGCAGAAGTTGCAACCATTTGCTCCTTTCTGTACTTTGGCTTCATCCAGGCTTGAATCTCCACCAAGAACCCGGCAGTGGCCTTTTTACCCCGGGCTGTGCTTCTTGCAGGAATTGCTTTGTTTTGTCAAATAAGGGTTTTTTTGCCAGAAAAATGTACCACATCCCTGCATTGAATGGGATATCTATTACCTTTGTGAAGTCGCCCTGAGTTCATGCCAACACACAATGAATCAGGTTTAGTTCCTGCTCTGTAAAACATGGCAAAGGGCCACCTGCCCTCACCCCACAAGTGGGGGCTCGCTCACAACCAGCCCCCTCATTACATGGGGTGCCCAGGGCTGCGAGCAGCACCCAGGGCACAGACCACACCAAAAGCCCCCTCCTGCTCCTACGGCTGCTAAAAACCCCCAGGACCTCCTTGACCCACCACTTTTCGTGGGATAAACAGCATAAAAGGGGTTTTCCTTGAGCACATCTCTTCAGGCTGCGGCTGGGGAGTCCCTTTGGGAGCAGCTGGTTTCCAGCTCCAAATGCTGGAAGTCACAAACTCACACCAGTTGGTCCTCTTGGGGTTTTTTTTTAAATTTTCCCTGGAAAAAGATGTGCTTTAGAAGAAAGGGTTCCTACTCTAATAGCTCCATGGCAAATGCAACAATCTCAATTCCAACAGCTCCAACAAAAACACCCTCACAATTGATGAGGGAAGGGGATGGCAGGCATAGCTCTGGGGTGCAGGATTCACCATTTCCAGCCCAACCCCTGGAAACCAGGGACACCTGCCCTCCCCTGCAGACCAGTTCCTCCAAATACTTTCCAGAAACTCCCTGAATTCATAGAATCATGGAGTGGTTTTGGTTGGAAGTGACCTGTAAGATCATCAAGTCCAACTGTTAAGTAGCTCTGGGGTGCAGGATTCACCGTTTCCAGCCCAACCCCTGGAAGCCAGGGACACCTGCCGTCCCCTGCAGACCAGTTCCTCCAAACCCTTTCCAGAGACTCCCTGAATTCATAGAATCATGGAATGGTTTTGGTTGGAAGAGACCTGTAAGATCATCAAGTCCAACTGTTAACCCAGCACTGCCAAGTTACCACTAACCCATGTCCCTCAGCACCACATCTACACGTCTTTTAAACACCTCTAGGGATGGTGCCTCATTATCTCCCCAAACCAGCACACAGTAGGTAGTTATAGCAAAAAATAATGGAAAGTAACAGAGGAAAATAAATCTATTTTCACTTAAAAATCTCTTTATTGTAAATAAAGGCTCTCTCCCCAAACCAGCACACAATAGGTAGCTATAGCAAAAAAATAATGGAGGGTAAGAAAGGAAAATCAATCTATTTTCACTTAAAAATCTCTTTATTGTAAATAAAGGCTCACGGGACATTTATGCTCAAGAGCAGAGTACGCAACATACAGCACAACTTTACATACACTGCATTTACTTAAAACCTAAAAAAAAAAGACATTAGAAAGCAGTAATCCAGCAGAATTGAAAAGCAGACATATAACATCCATCTCGGTAAACACTGAAGGGAGAAGCTGCCCTTTTGCAAACAGTGTTTGGAGACAGAGGAGCAGCAGGAGAGGCAGTGGGGCTTGGAGGAGCAGGGCTGAGGGTTTGGGATATTGCCTGGGAAGTGGCTCCCGGGAGCCCTGGCAGTGAAGCCCCCTCCCCAAGGCTGTCCCTCGGCCCCGAGGCCGGGCTGGGATCCCCCCATCACCCACTGCCAGGAAGGGGACACCTGGCAGAGAGGTGGCAGCTCCAACGTCACAGCCAGCGTACACAAACTCAAGCTACCCAGCCTGGATTTAAGCCTTTTCCCCTCACTCTCCACTTTTCCCCATGGCTGGCACCACAGATTGAATAGATTTTGCATAAGTGATTATTTTTCTCTAAACTGACCCGTGATGCTGATGGGACAGCCAGCCCCTGGACCAGCCGTGCAGGTCCCACAGTGGCCCTGACAGCGGCCACCACCACCTCTGCTGATGGAAAAGGATGGGAAGTCAGGGAATACAGAAAAAAAACCCCTCACTCGGAGGGGCCCACCAAGCCCACTTCACACCCACCACCTCTGCACACCCAGCCCAAGACGTCGGCTCCGGGAGGACACAAACCTCTGCTAATCCTCAGTTCAGATAAATTGTGCAACCGTTGTTTATCCTGGGGTATTTGCCCGCACGGTGCCAAGGAAATCAGGTGATTTCAAGGAAATACCTGGCACGGGGACCCGGCAGCCCGGCTGGGGCTGGGGGGGACGAGTGGGCTCGCTGGCATTGCCCCAGCCTGGCCACCCCCTGGGCTTGGGGCTCGGCAGGACCCTAGGACCTGTCACATCAGGGACAATTCACCCACGGGGCAACAATGATCATCACAAATCTGCTGCTGCTCTGCTCCAGACACCTGTATTTACACCTTTCGAGAGTTGAAATGCAGGAGGAAAAGGGAATAGGGCATATATATACACATACCCTATATATAGGGTATGTGTATATATATATAAATATATATATGTACACCCACTCAACAGGAATAAGGGACCGAAAGCCACCGATCCAAAACTGCAGACCCCATCTTTAGCACTGATTAAAAAGTTATGACTGCCAGCATCCCAGCAGCTACATTCCTCAATCCCGGCAGGTAAAAATAGATATTTTTTGTCTCCTTGCAGCCACCAACTACTCAACCATACAAATATAATTAACTCCTTAGCAAGCTATTACCAGCATATTGTGCGTAAACATCCTACAGTACATTTCTACTCCTTTTTTCCCCCGTGGAGCTGGAGGTCTCTTGGTAGGAGCAGCCGGGCTCGACACAGAGCGGGTTTGTGCGTTTGGAGCATTATCAGAGAGCGAATCTCACCGTGCAACAGGCTATAAATCTCTTCCTTCAATATATTTTTTTTTTCCCCTGGCTTATTTCTAAGCACTTGTAACATTTAAAAGAAAAGAGCAGACAGCTCTTGCAGAAAAGGCTGCAGGAAACCCGCTCCCCGGCGGGAACAGCCCAAGGGACAAAACTAATAAAACTCAGTTTCTCACCCACTGACTTTCCTCCCTGCAATTGCTTCAGATCAACACACGCTTCTGCTCCTCTGAAATCAGTGCCTCCAGGATTAGTGCCTGTGCCCTCGCTGTGGCCCCCTCTATCTCAAGCCTTTATCAAATTAAAGCTCTGGGAGCATTTAAAACAACTGGGTTTGAGCCCAAAAATCCCCCGGTAAACCTCAGGCTTCCAGGCTGCTGAGCTCCTCCGCAGGCAGGGCCAGAGGGTGGACGGTTTTCAAACACAGATCCCTTCTGTGGGTACAGCCAACATTTATTTATACATTTAAAATCAGCAACCTGGGACCCAGAAGGTGCTCGTATAAAACCTGGAGTCACTGGAAGCAGCAGGTCCCGAAGAGCCTCCTGCTTCATACCTAAATGCTCCTTTCTCCACCCAACCTGAGGATTTTGCCCTTAGTGCAAGAACAGGAGGAGTGTGGCAAAACGGAGTTTGGCAAAACACAAGTCAAGATTTGGGGGAGAAAACCGTAAATTCGGGGGTTTGGTGGGGATTTAAGACAGACACAGCTGTGGCATGAGCTGTACCACAAGGGAGTCTCACTAAAGCAGCTTCACCTCTACTAAAGGCAGCGTCACCCACCAGTAATGGCACAGCTTAGTTATAGGCAAGTTTAAAAACCTCAGGGGCCTAAAATTTGGTACATTAAAGAGACAACTAGCAACAATGATGGCGTTTGAACTTGGAAAGGGTAACAGTTAAATAAAGACTTGGGGATTTGGTCTGATAACGCGGCCTCCGAAGAAAAGCTGCTTCAGGGAGTAAGGATGTGATCCCTTTGTCCTCACAAACCGCGGTTAATTTTGCCACGTAACCCAGAGGAAAGATGCAGGATGCTATTTAACAGCCCAGAAAGCCCTGGGGTACACTAGCAAACATGTAGTAAAAGCAGGTTGAAAAAATCTCCGCAGTAAATCTCCATCGACAGACAAATTCAGAAAGAAAAGAGACAGACAGGCTCTATAAAAACCTCAATTTCAGAGGAGAGTACTGGCCGAAGCGGGGGGCTCACTGTGCTCCGGGGATGCTCCAGTCCCATCCGTAGGGCTCTTCCCGGCCACAGGAATCCCTGCCGAGTCCCAGCTGAGAGTGCAGAGCTCTGCTACACTCTTAGCCCGGCCATGCTCTGCGAACGAGAGAGAAAGGGGACGGGTTACAGTGAGGGCAAAGCAGGGGAGCAGGGGACAGCAGAGCCCAGCTCGGTGCTGGGGACCAACGGACGGACAGACAGACACCGCGGCAGGAGGATCCGGCCACATCCACAAAGTCATCACCACCTGAGGATCTGCTTTTTTACTCCTCCCTGAGGAAATAATGAGCTGCATCATGTTTTGCATCCTCCTTTCATCCTCCTTTAACCCCTTGTAAACCTCCCCAAAGGGTTTCCCAGTCTCACCCCGATGCCACACAAGCTCAGGGTTACTGGAGCACCCCCAGGGATGGGATTCAAGAACGAAGCAGGCTGGTCACTCAGGGTTACTCGTTTTTATTTATCTTCTCCATAGGAAAATACACTTCCAGGACAAACATAAAAAACCCGTTACAGTAACCATTTGGCACGTTAACCACAATAAATACTTATAGCTTTGATAAAACTCCTTCCGTTGCCTCCCCAAGGGTCCAACCGGAACACGCTCAGGTCAGTACAGGTGAATTACGTATTTACAAACTCACAATCACACAAGTTAAAAACCTGACAGCCAGGATTTCCTAAAGCTGCTGCTCATGCAACGTCTCAGAGCTCGGAAAAGGCTCGGAAGGGCTCTGGTCCGGTGCCCGCTCCGGGGCTGCAAACCCCTGGGTGAATCAATAGGGGCAATTTGCCTCGTTACCCAACCAGTGCGGTTTTGCAATAAAAAAAATGGCACAGACATCAAGCCAATGTGCTGACAATTGACAGTAGGCATCAACACCTAAAAAACCAACAGCCAGGAAATCCAGGCCCTACGTATTTTCTATTTGCAATTAAAAAATAATAATAATTAAAATAAATATCTAAAAAGATTTCCCAACAAGGACACTCCAAACATCAGCACCAGCAGACAGAGGCAACCCACGAGAGCTGCTCACAGGCCACTTTCTCAAGCAAAGTCCCAACACTTGAAAGGAAGAAGGTTTGGACTGGAATCAAAGATGTTTGACCAAGTTCCCTTCCTTTATCTGCAAACGCTCCCAGGAAGCCTGTGTTAGAAGAACACTTGAAGCGCAGCGTTTTAAAAAGTCACTTTGCAAAGCTGGTATATACATTCATTCCCTAAACACACAGCTCCTCCAGGCTGAGAGTAAAGGCAAATCCAAAGGGATGAGGCATTGATTTTTAGCCTACGGATCATTTTCCTCTGATTTGATTCTAGATTAATATCACTCAGTATAGGAACAATGATTTATCGGATTTATAACAAGCTCCCCTGGCTCAGGTTCTTTCTCCTTTTTCCCCCCTCATCTTCAACACGAATGCCTCAGAAGCCCAGGAGACAGGCAACTTTAGGGGAAATGTGCCTTTTTTTGCATTGCCACTGGCTGGACGGTTCCACGTTGGCCATCCCAACATGGGAGATGCTCCACAGCATCCCAGCTCCATGCTTTGTGCGATTCCACAGCTTTGGCAGGAGAGTCAGTGAGGAAAATTGGGCAGCATTCCTGCAAATGCTGTCCCAAGCCAGAGAAGAGGAGACAGAGGTGTGTGGCTCCACGATCAATCCCACACCCCCGTGTCCTACAACACGTGCGTAATCAGCGGCGGTGGAGAGAGACAGAGCAGTCACATTGAGAAAAACTGTTGGAAAAGCCTCACAGCAAGGTCAAAGTGCTATTATAATAAAAAAAAAAATGCACATCCAAAGGGCCACGTACATTCAAGAGGGAGCTCCTCAGGCCTGGAGGAAGGTGGGCAGAGGCAGGAGCTGAGCTGCATCCTGTGGTGGCCAGACCTGTGCCCCATCACCGCAGGGACCACCCTGCTGGGCGAATGGGGACACCTCCCCCCCCAGACCCACATCTCCTGGTAACGCCTGACACTTGGGAACCCAACCTGCTACCGTTTCACTGCTCTTTTGCCCCAAAACCCAGCTCTCTCTTTGACACCAGAGCCCATCCCCTGGTAACGCCTGACACTTGGGAACCCAACCTGCTACCGTTTCACTGCTCTTTTGCCCCAAAACCCAGCTCTCTCTTTGACACCAGAGCCCCAGGAGCGAGAGGATCTGCCCCAAGCCCCAGGAGCAGAGGTGAGGAGGGAGCAGAGCAGACCCCATCAGCCCAGGCACAGCTACCCAAAGCCTCCAAGGACACAGCTCGTGCCACCTCTGAGCCCACCCTTTGGCACTGGCACCCTTGGGTGCTCCCAACAAGGGAAGACCCCCTCCCAAAAAGCGAGGGTCCTCCCCAGAGCATGAGGACAAGCACGGCGCCGCGCTGAGGATGCGGCAACGGGACCGTCCCACAGGCCCACAGGGGGACCTGCCATGTGATACAGCCTGGCCCCACAAAAGACCACCGAAATGGTACTAAACTTTTACAAAACCAACAAAAAAATAAATAAATCATGAGCGCTGGATGTACTGCATGAGGCGAAAGACCCCGTCAGCCAAGCGAGGGGTCACAGCAGGGTCTGCCACGGCCACCAGCAGAGCAGGGGCTGGGGATGGACCTCAGGGATGGTGGGAACGGGGCGAAGCGAGGGCATCTCTGGCCTTTCTGCGTGGGGTGGCAGCCACGGTCCCATCCCTGCCCCTCACTCCGTGGCCGAGAGGGAAGGCAAGGCCTCGTGGGTGACGCCGGCTGGTGGCTCCCTGGAGAGGGGGGGACAGACAAGGACACGTTTTCCCCTTAGTGCAGGAGAAAAGCAGCCCTGCTCTCGTCGCCC
Source organism: Calidris pugnax (assembly GCF_001431845.1). Lineage (NCBI taxonomy): Eukaryota > Metazoa > Chordata > Aves > Charadriiformes > Scolopacidae > Calidris > Calidris pugnax. The sequence goes on from NW_015090898.1 coordinate 2,778,288, forward strand.
CCATGCAAAGATGCTTCCAAGGGGATGTGACAGTGAGGGCTCAGTGACAACTGCCACCAACACAGGTCATTCCACACGGATGCTTTCCAAACATGCACTAAACCCACCCAGCTCCCTCCAGTCAGGGGGAAAACCGGGGCTGAGTGGTTGCAACACAATCACTCCTGCAAAATCCCCATGAGAAGGATTGTCACCACACCTCGTCCCAAGCGGGGAGAAGACACCAGTGGGATGTGGCTCCAGCACAGAGCACTCCCACCTCCAGGGATGGAACAGGCAGGGGGTGACACACGCTTTTGCATTCAGCCAGCATGAGTGTAACACACCAGTAAGTCCAGTTGGAGCCACTGGGCCAGCAGCCTCAGCCCCAGTAACTTATTTCTCCCACATTAAGGTCCCCCTTAACGACAGGTTATTACACAGCAAAAGACTTCCCTCTGCTCCATGCGTTTGTCTTTCCCCAGAGCGCTTTCCATGCAAGATTAATCAAGAGAAGTCCTACTTACTAAAGCACAAGAGAGTACATACAAGCTGCTGGCAGTGGTACTCACAGGCAAGCATTTCCCCCTTGAGGCTGCAAAGGAAAAAAAGAAAGAGCACAGGATAGCTCATAGAGCGTTTGAAAGGAGATTTTTGAAATAATAGTAAGAGCAGCAAAGCAGACGAGGAGAGAAGTGAAGCAACCCCAGGGATTTTGTGTCAGGGAGCCGAGGGCAGGCTGGTACGACAGCAGGAGCTGACACGGGGCACGGATGTGGTGTGAAGATGTGGTGCATCACCCTCCTTTTACTCTCTGGCCCCTTGCTCTGCTAACGGGGAGGAGGAGGAGAAGCAGAGCTGGGCTCACCGAACACCTTGGAAAATGTTAACCTCTAAATTACCCAAGATCATTTTGTTTTTAAACAGCTTTGGTAAGGATGGCTGTCTCTGCACGGGGAGCCCAGCCAAGACCTCCTCGAAGGGAGCAGCCCGCTCTGCCTGCAGTCTGCCAGGCACAGAAAAACTCCTAAATTAGCAGAGAAACAATTTTAAATGAGCAAAGAAACCAATGGGGCTTTGCATCCAGCACCGATAAGGACCTACATACTTCTAAGTTAAAAGAAACGCCAAGCACCAAAACCTAAACCACTTTAATTTGGGCACCCAAAGAGCCCAATTTTTACTCAACGAGGTGCTGCCGTCGGCACCTGCAGGGGAACAGGCACCAAAAATATCACAGACGCAGAGATTTCCTACCCAGTTGCTCTGGAGCTGGAGCAACACAGCACAGAATTGGGACAAAGAAGGTATTTGTAACTCTGTCCCAATCAGTTTTTTGCTGGAAAGTGAGATGTTGCCCCGAATTAACCACCCTACCAAAGCCCTGCTGCACTGATGGACGCTCGCCTGCACGGAGCCCGAGTTTTAAAGTCTCTGGCACCACAATTCTAGTTTAATGAGGTGACTTTGGGGCTTGGGGTTGTTTTTTTGGTGGGTTTGGGGGATATTTTTTTTTTCCCTTAAGGCAGTCTAATCCAGAATGATTTTCATGCGGGAACAGAGATGGTGACTAAGACCCCGGGAAGGGTCTGTATTTCATGGAGGGCGACCAAGAGCCGCGGGCGATGGTGGGGAGGGGGAGCACAGGGAAGGTACCACCTGGACACCAACTTGTAGCTGCGGCCCCTCGGCCCCATCTCGAGCTTCCAGGGAGGGGAACGGCCCCAGCAGGTCGAGAGGTTTGCTCCCAAGGCTGTAATGTCGTGGGCGCTTTACCGTGTCCGCGCTGGCCCGCGGCGTAAAGCTGTTTCTTCTCATCCTTACAGGGGTTTGGCTGGCGGGGAGGTTGCTCTGATCCCAGACGGAGGGTGTCACAAGGAATGAAAAGGGGAACCACAGTTTAAAACAACGTCGTGGACCAGCACGCTCCTCTGGCATCCCCCTCCCTGCAGGGACCCCCAAGCTCCCAGCAGCTGGGGCTGAAGCTCAGTCAACCCAATGATACAAAAAAAATTGGCCCCCATGGTAAAAAGAATTAAATAAATACAATTATTTGGAAACTTCCAGCAGATACCCAGAGGGTACCAACACCACCAGGACCTGCTTCCCCCTGAAACAAGGTCCTGGTGCAGCCCCCCAAGACACAGCAGCATCAAACGCCTCAAAAATAGCAGCAGATGGATGTGCCCGTTAAACAACCCCTTCTGTCGGTTAATTCGGCTCAGAGTCTGCTGAAAAAGTCTGCTTTTTTAGCAGTTTTACTTCCCTTTGGGATTTTTGCTTAGGTAGCTTTGTTTGTTTGCATTTGTGGTTTGTTTATTTTTTTATTTTTTTTCCTCCTCGCAATAAATTTAGGGGGAAAAATAATAAATAATAAAATATAAAATACTCCCTTCTTTGTGTTTCTTCTCCCCCAAAGCAGCTGCATTGCCCGAGAGAAGCAAAGAACAACCAAAACAGCCTCCAACTTCTCAGAGAGGGCAGCAAGGATTCCAACACCGGCATCGCACGCAAGTCATAGAGCCATGAATGCTCGACTGGAAACCACCAGAAAGGGACCAGCCACAAAAATCTTCCCCAATATCCCGAGTTTAGCATTTTGCCATCAGCTGGATTTAGCTCTGCGAACCCTCTGGCCACAGAGGCAGGTTCCTGGTTTCTCACCCCATTTCTGGTCCCTCGACACATGGACACAAAAATAACCTTATCCCCAGCAATCAGCCAACAGCTCTTTAGGAAATACAGTGACGAGAGGCAGCTAAAAACCAAAATGCGCCAAAAGAACTTAAAATGTGATGCAGTTCCATCTGCTATGAGGTAGGGGAGAGTTGATTCACGCTCTTTAATTGGGGGAATTAATTGCAGGGAATTGCTATTCCCCGACGGAGCAGTCCCTCTGCAAGAACAGCTCTTGTAAAGGGTAACAACTGAAATAGCGGCAACTTCCACAGATTTAACACATAGTTCTGGGCTTTGCTGAATGAGGTGGACGGCCAGTTCTCTCAGTCATGGCAAAGATTTATTTATTTCATGAATAAAGCCAGGCAGAGCCTGCAGCATCCCCACTGCTGCTGCAAGTGGATGCCCAGGGCAAGGGAGGCAAATTGGACCCATCTCCTTCCTCTCTGATATCTACAAAGTTTAGGAACACCCCGGTCCTGCCCTGCACCAAATACTTGTAGCAAATACAAGAAATCTGCAGAGACAAGGGGAAAACCTCCCCTTCTCCCAGCCACCACCCCAAAGCCTAGCCTGACCTCCTCTGCAGAGAGAGAAACCCATCCGGACAACGACGGTCCTGCCCTGCACCAAATACTTGTAAAAGATACAAGAAATCTGCAGAGACAAGGGGAAAACCTCCCCTTCTCCCAGCCACCACCCCAAAGCCTAGCCTGACCTCCTCTGCAGAGAGAGAAACCCATCCGGACAACGAGAAAAAAAATCACTTTAAACATTTTGGCAACTCTTTTTGAAATGACTGCAATTAATGCAAACGACCATCAACAACAAATACTTCACTGAAAACCGAGAGCGAGACCTGGAATTTAAAATGTCCTAAATTTGCCCATTCTGCTTCCTAGAACAGCTCTGGAAACTCTCTCTCCCTGGCCTGGGAAGCACGTTAATTCAACCTACAATTAATTCTGCTTTTGGGGCTTAAATATCTTTCTGGTCACTGAAAGCAAACGGCCATTTCTCACAGGTGTTTGAGTGTTTCAGTTTAGGGATTTCTTTTGGAAAAGGGAAAAAGCCGGCGCCGCGCGGAGAGACTTACTGAGTTCAGGGAGGGTTTGTCACGGTGGGTGTTCACTGCTTCCACATTCAGGGTGATCGTCTCCACCTTACAACCTTTACCAAAATGAAAGAGAAGTTTGTGTAAGGAAGGGTAATTTATTTAATAAACAATTTTTTTTTTTTTTAAATAAACCGGCTCATAAATAAACAGTTCACTCTAATAACACAATTTTACAGTTAAACTACTTTCTGGCGTTGACCTTCCTGCAGAAGCGCAGCCCTGTGGAACAGGGGCTACAGGTTTACACAGAAATGTCATTTTTAAGTCACTTATTTTTTTTAAATTCCAAGTTTGGAGGCACCAAATGGCGAAATCCACCATCATCACTCCTTCAGGAGAGGCCACAGGGGGAGCACCCCTGCACCCACACACCTCTGCCCCCCCAAGCCCTTCCCACTCTCCACATTAAAAACATTTACAGCAAGTCCAGCTGCTGCCACAGTCACAAACTGGCCACAGATTTGCTAAATTCCAAGTTTGGAGGCACCAAATGGCGAAATCCACCATCATCACTCCTTCAGGAGAGGCCACAGGGGGAGCACCCCTGCACCCACACACCTCTGCCCCCCCAAGCCCTTCCCACTCTCCACATTAAAAACATTTACAGCAAGTCCAGCCGTTCCACACAGACACAAACTGGCCACAGATTTACACACACTCACACAAACCAGGGGGGGAAATAAAGATAATATTTACCGTATGCCACAGGCGTGAGCTTGAGGATGGTGTGGAGGGGGCAGCGCAGGTAGGGCAGCTCATCTAGGACAGAGAGAGGTGTCACAGGGGGGGTTTGGATGTCCCACCCCTCCTCATCCCAAGGTGGGACACAGCAAATATTGGACACCAGCCCCACAAATGCCCAGTGGTCTCCCCAGCACCCTCCCCAGCCCTGCAGGACCCCAGCCCGCCATGGAACGCAAGTGAGTTTTATTTCAAACCTTATTAAAAGTTTTATTAACTTTATTAAAAGTCTTATTAACCTCAGTAAAAGTTTCACTAAACTGCAGTGCCGCTCACTGGAGTTTAATAAAGCAGCTTGTGGCAAACTGGCCCCAGCTCCCAGTCCAGCAGGACACGTTGGGATCAGCCAGTCCTCCCCAGGCCACTGATGCATCACAAAACTTCTATTTTTATTTTTTTTTATATCTATATTAAAAAATAATCCCCTAGAAATGATGTAAGTGCTACTGGTGGAAAAAAACAGCACCCGTGTTTCTCGCCCCGCTGAAATGCAGTGGTTAAAGTGCTTCAGAAATGTTTTCTTTGGGTTTTTATTTTTTTTGCTTTTTTAAGCGGCTCTTCCGTTGCGAAAAACAAATAAAATTAAAAAATCAAACCAGTAATTACAAGCCACCCTCCCAAAAAGCTCTGTGAAGGAAGCAGTGCGAGAAGCCAGCCCCTACCATCCCGCGGTTATTTTTGTACCTGCACTCTTGTCAAGAAAATAAGCCAACAGGCACCTCATAACCGCCTGGTGGGAGATAACGAGGACGTTGCCTTGCCGTTCCAGCTCCATAATTACCGGCTCCAGGCGCTGGACCAAGTCCTGGTAGGACTGAAAAAAAAAAACCAACAAAAAAAACACCAAAACAGGAATTTTTCAAGGGGTTTTGTCAACAGTGGCTGAAAGCAGCAGCAGCAATTAACACAGCTTCGCGTGGGGGAAAATATCAGGTAAAATATGACAGCGCAGAAGTTATGGATGATCTGCTAAATACAGGGGAAAAAAATAAACCAAACAAATGGCAGAAGGTGAAATTTAATGTCAACAACCCTCAGATTACAGGAGGACTCAGATTACTGGTACCTCTTAGCGAGCGCAGTAAGAAAAACAAATAAAATAGTAAATTATACATTTTAACACGGTTGTGAAGTAAAACCAGAGATGACTTCATACCACACCCACAGTTGCTTTCTCTCCAAGAGGGTTTTTCACAGCGACAGGTCAGGCCTCGGTCAAACAGGCAGGATGCTGAAACCCCTCTGTGTTGGAGGGAGCACCCAGGGACTGGGCAAATGGCCCAATTAATATGGTCAAAAGGCATCATTTGCACACACGCACCACAACAACGGAAATCAATAAACCTTTCCTCTAAGAGAGAATTGGGAATCCTAAGGTTTTCAGTTTCTCATAGTAGTATTGGCAGAAAAAGTTAAAATTAAGTAAAGTTCTTCAATTCTACATGTAGGTATTTGTTTTACGTGTACTGTATCTTATTGTTCTTTCTGAAGGGTCTTCACCTCTCCTCCAGGATAGCGATAAAGGTATTTCTCCTGATCCCTCAAGGCAAATTCCTCTGGATACTTGGCTTCAATTTCCGCGTAGGTCATTTCTTCACAAACCCCCTGCGGGAAGAAGAACCCGTCACTCCACGCTCCCTTTCACCAGGGGTACAACCACGCAAAACCAGCAAGGGCCTGGTTGTAACAGCCTTGTAACAGCCTTCCAGTCCCTCAAGGGGCTCCAGGAGAGATGGGGAGGGACTCTGGATCAGGGAGGGGAGCCATAGGATGAGGGGGAAGGGTTTTAAACCAAAAGAGGGAAATGGAGGTGAGATGTGGGGAAGAACTTCTTTGCTGTGAGGGTGGTGAGAGCCTGGCCCAGGTTGCTCAGAGAAGCTGTGGCTGCCCCATCCCTGGAGGGGTTCAAGGGCAGGTTGGAGGGGGCTTGGAGCAACCTGGGCTGGTGGGAGGTGTCCCTGCCCAGGGCAGAGGGGTTGGAACTCAATGATCTTTGAGGTCCCTTCCAACCCAAACCATGATTCTATGATCCTGAACCTCATGATGATGACTGGAGCACATTATACATGGACATGGTCATAAACAAACAGGAAACAAGTTTAAGGTGATAAATTTGTTTCTAAAAATTATTTTCCAGCTAGAAAATCTGAAGGCTTCAATCAGCATCTCACTCACAGCATCGATCTCGTTGAGAATCTTCCACTGCTCGTACGTGACCCCCAGGGACTCGGCCGTCTGGATGGTCCTCTTCAGCTGGCTGGTCCACACCTTCAGATCCACGATTTCCTGCTCCTCGATGAACTTCTTCAGCGCCTGAGAGAACTGGAAGAGAAGCCAGGGGAGGTCAGGAGGGAGCAGGAGCCGTTAAAAGCATCGTTTCAAGGGCTGTGGCTGTCGTGGCAAGATCCAGCTGTGGGGCTGCCCCTCGCCGAGCCCGGCTCTGGCCCCGGGCACACAACACCCACAGAGATGGCAACCCGGCTGCTGCCAAACACATACCTGCTTCCCACGTGGCGACAGACCAGAATCCCCACCAATCTTGCCAACAAGATTATATTCACTCTCACCATGTCGGCAAAGGTAGATGGTGCGCGGCTGGACATGAATGTTCATTAGGTAATAGACGATTTTACTCTGGATGTAATCCTGGACTCTGTTTACTAGGAACCGCTGGCCCACATTGATCACTTTAATGAAGGAAAGATCTCTGGAGTCAACATAAAATAAGAACACCCACACGACTGGTTTTAAAAAAGGAAGCACGTGCACCTGCGGGTGTAATCTAGCTATTTCTCCTCTAGTAAAGGCATCAGCACAACACTGGGTCGCTCCAGCAGACAGGAGAACTGCCGAGCTTAACCACCGAGCTGCATTATGCTAGAGAAAAGTCCTCTCACATCACTTGGGACCCCAAGGAAACCACCTTCACACGAGCAATCGGGCCTTGCAGCATCCCCAGCCAGAGCAGAGCAGCCCCAAAGCAAAGGGGCTCGTGTGGGTAAGGACACAAGGCAACCCCAGGGCTCTGCTTACTTGTCGTACGCGTCGGGATCAAGAGGCTGGTAGGTGACCTTGTAGCACTCGATCCTCTTCAGGAAATCATCCATCACGTTCTCCCGGTTCCTCTCCGGGTAGTCGGGGCTGGAAACTTTCACCTCCTGCTCGACAGACAGCGGCGCTTTGTGAGAGTTAAGCAAACTCCACGCGGAGCAAAAGCAACACTGAATAAGGTTATTCTTCCCTTTCGAAACAAGCCAGCATTGTCTGATGCTGCCCTGGGGGAAAAACCTGCTCCCTCAGAGGAAACAAAGGGGGAGTCTGGAGGCGCAGGAGCCCTTGGCCCTGCGACAGCCACGGCTGGCTCGTGGCTCGCTCCCCCCACCAGCCACCCAGCGAGGAGACCCGCCTCAAGGTCAAACACTCCTTGGTGTCATTCCATTTCCACGTTCTCAACATAACCAACTGCATCCTCAGCTTTTATAATCCTGAGAACGTTTCCCACTGACCCAGCTGCTTGTTTCCAAGATGAAATATAATAGCCACGGCTCCGGCCTGCACTGGTGACCTTGCATTGAGCTCCCCCCCCCGCCTCCTTCCCCAGCAAACGCTGCCAGCTGGGCCTGGAAAACACCACACGCACCAGGATGTTGGCAGCGATGACTTCTGGATCGTCACAGACAGACTCCACAAAAAACACCTACAAAGAAGGCGAGGAGGCACGCTGCAGAGCCAAGAACTCCACCCAGCATCACCCGTCGGGAGCTCCAGCCCCGGGGAGCAGCAGCAGCGCCCCGGGTGCCGCAGTCAGACTCCGCATTAAAGGGCAGAAGCACTACCTTGAAAGCGTTTTCCTTGGCAAAATTTAAAATCAGGTCCCTCCTTTCTCGAGTTGTGTTGGTCGCGTCAAACACCTACCAGAAAATGAGTAGGTAGCAGTGAGTAGGTTTATCTAAAGCTTTTAAACCCACCCCAAAAAACATTTGGGATTATAATCAGGTCCCCAAACGCCCTGAGCAGCACCAAGCTACCCAGATCACAGAATCACAGCATGATTTGGGGTTGGAAGGGACCTCTGGAGATCATCTAGTCCAACCCCCTGCCAAAGCAGGTCCACCCAGAGCAGGTCCCACAGGAACGTGTCCAGGTGGGTTTGAATGTCTCCAGAGACGGAGACTCCACCACCTCCCTGGGCAGCCTCTTCCAGGGCTCTGCCACCCTCACAGGAAAGAAGTTCCTCCTCATGTTTAGATGGAACTTCTAATGTTCAAGTTTGTGCCCATTTCCTCTTGTCCTGTCCTACCTAGATGCAAAACCACGTTTAACCAAGAAAAGCCTTACAGCTATTTGCCCACACTCCTCCAGGAGATAAGTCTTCACGTCTTCTAGGGCCACTAAGGCACATCGTCTGCAGGAGAGAAAGGGGTATCATCAGAGATGATGGAAACACTCAGATGACAAGGCTTCTGACCCATGGGGGAGAGATTTAAACATCTGCCCACGGAGCACCCACCCCATCTTTCCAAGAGAAAGGGATTCCTTGCTCTGCAGGGATCAGAAGGCATCTGTATCTACAACCTACTTCACATACCATCCATCACTGGGTGTTCACAGCCCTGCTCTTTGTGCCAGCCCAAAGCCAAGGGCAGAACCCACAGCACAGCCCCTCCGGCAGGGTCCCTGCAGGGGCTGCTCTGCCTCCTCCCCTCCTCTCCGGGCACTAAATGCTATTTTGAGCTCTTCAAACCCAGAACCTGCCCAGCCCCGAGACTGACCACACCACCACGGGTGGGTTCAGCCCCCCCCGATGTTGACTCACTTGCGGATTTCCATGGCTTCTTTGTTATCGTGCCTGAAGAAGTCGTAGGACTTGTAAGACTTCACCGCTTCCCGGCGATACACTCCTAAATTAAACACTTCACACACACACACAGAGAAGACGGGCATGTGAGACTGAGGGCACTTTGCCAACCTCACCGTGGTTGGCAACCTCACCTCAACCTCAACACGGGCAGAGCCATCCCCATGGCTGAGCCCCCCCACCTCCCCAAACACACCTTTGGTGGGCACCCCGATCCAGTTGAGGTAGCGGGTGAGCTTCTTGGAGACGTAGGTCTTGCCGCGGGCAGGCAGGCCGATCATCACGATCAGCGTCGGGGAGTTGGTCATGTAGGATGCCCATGCTGCAGAGAAACCCAGCGGTGGGGGCATCAGCAGCACTGGAGAGCCCCAGTGCCAGACCCCCATTCCAGGGCATCAGCAGCTCCAGAACCCCATCCCAGGGGCATCAGCAGCTTCAGAGAGCTGGACCCCCATCCCGGGGGCATCAGCAGCTCTGAAGAGCACCAGAAACGGACCCCAATCTTGGGGACATCAGCAGCACCAGAGAGCCCCAGGGCCAGACCTCCATCCCAGGGGCATCAGCAGCTCTGAAGAGCTGGACCCCCATCCCGGGGGCATCAGCAGCTCCGAAAAGCACCAGAAATGGACCCCCATCTTAGGGACATCAGCAGCACCGGAGAGCCCCAGCCCCAGACCCCCATCCTGGGGGCATCAGTAGCTCCAGAGCCCCATCCCTGCACTGGTGACCTTGCATTGAGCTCCCCCCCCCGCCTCCTTCCCCAGCAAACGCTGCCAGCTGGGCCTGGAAAACACCACACGCACCAGGATGTTGGCAGCGATGACTTCTGGATCGTCACAGACAGACTCCACAAAAAACACCTACAAAGAAGGCGAGGAGGCACGCTGCAGAGCCAAGAACTCCACCCAGCATCACCCGTCGGGAGCTCCAGCCCCGGGGAGCAGCAGCAGCGCCCCGGGTGCCGCAGTCAGACTCCGCATTAAAGGGCAGAAGCACTACCTTGAAAGCGTTTTCCTTGGCAAAATTTAAAATCAGGTCCCTCCTTTCTCGAGTTGTGTTGGTCGCGTCAAACACCTACCAGAAAATGAGTAGGTAGCAGTGAGTAGGTTTATCTAAAGCTTTTAAACCCACCCCAAAAAACATTTGGGATTATAATCAGGTCCCCAAACGCCCTGAGCAGCACCAAGCTACCCAGATCACAGAATCACAGCATGATTTGGGGTTGGAAGGGACCTCTGGAGATCATCTAGTCCAACCCCCTGCCAAAGCAGGTCCACCCAGAGCAGGTCCCACAGGAACGTGTCCAGGTGGGTTTGAATGTCTCCAGAGACGGAGACTCCACCACCTCCCTGGGCAGCCTCTTCCAGGGCTCTGCCACCCTCACAGGAAAGAAGTTCCTCCTCATGTTTAGATGGAACTTCTAATGTTCAAGTTTGTGCCCATTTCCTCTTGTCCTGTCCTACCTAGATGCAAAACCACGTTTAACCAAGAAAAGCCTTACAGCTATTTGCCCACACTCCTCCAGGAGATAAGTCTTCACGTCTTCTAGGGCCACTAAGGCACATCGTCTGCAGGAGAGAAAGGGGTATCATCAGAGATGATGGAAACACTCAGATGACAAGGCTTCTGACCCATGGGGGAGAGATTTAAACATCTGCCCACGGAGCACCCACCCCATCTTTCCAAGAGAAAGGGATTCCTTGCTCTGCAGGGATCAGAAGGCATCTGTATCTACAACCTACTTCACATACCATCCATCACTGGGTGTTCACAGCCCTGCTCTTTGTGCCAGCCCAAAGCCAAGGGCAGAACCCACAGCACAGCCCCTCCGGCAGGGTCCCTGCAGGGGCTGCTCTGCCTCCTCCCCTCCTCTCCGGGCACTAAATGCTATTTTGAGCTCTTCAAACCCAGAACCTGCCCAGCCCCGAGACTGACCACACCACCACGGGTGGGTTCAGCCCCCCCCGATGTTGACTCACTTGCGGATTTCCATGGCTTCTTTGTTATCGTGCCTGAAGAAGTCGTAGGACTTGTAAGACTTCACCGCTTCCCGGCGATACACTCCTAAATTAAACACTTCACACACACACACAGAGAAGACGGGCATGTGAGACTGAGGGCACTTTGCCAACCTCACCGTGGTTGGCAACCTCACCTCAACCTCAACACGGGCAGAGCCATCCCCATGGCTGAGCCCCCCCACCTCCCCAAACACACCTTTGGTGGGCACCCCGATCCAGTTGAGGTAGCGGGTGAGCTTCTTGGAGACGTAGGTCTTGCCGCGGGCAGGCAGGCCGATCATCACGATCAGCGTCGGGGAGTTGGTCATGTAGGATGCCCATGCTGCAGAGAAACCCAGCGGTGGGGGCATCAGCAGCACTGGAGAGCCCCAGGGCCAGACCCCCATCCTGGGGCATCAGTAGCTCCAGAACCCCATCCCAGGGGCATCAGCAGCTCCAAAGAGCTGGAACCCCATCCCAGGGCATCGGCAGCTCCAAAGAGCTGGACCCCCATCCCGGGGCATCGGCAGCTCCAAAGAGCCCCAGAAATGGACCCCCATCTTGGGGACATCAGCAGCACCGGAGAGCCCCAGCGCCGGACCTCCATCCTGGGAGCATCAGCAGCTCTGAAGAACTGGACTCTCATCCCGGGGGCATCAGCAGCTCCGAAGAGCACCAGAAATCTGAAGAGCACCAGAAACGGACCCCAATCTTGGGGACATCAGCAGCACCAGAGAGCCCCAGGGCCAGACCTCCATCCCAGGGGCATCAGCAGCTCTGAAGAGCTGGACCCCCATCCCGGGGGCATCAGCAGCTCCGAAAAGCACCAGAAATGGACCCCCATCTTAGGGACATCAGCAGCACCGGAGAGCCCCAGCCCCAGACCCCCATCCTGGGGGCATCAGTAGCTCCAGAGCCCCATCCCGGGGGCATCAGCAGCTCCAAAGAGCTGGACCCCCATCCTGGGGGCATCAGCAGCTCCAGGACCCCATCCCAGGGGCATCAGCAGCTCCAAAGAGCCCCAGAAATGGACCCCCATCCCGTGGGCATCACCAGCACCGGAGAGTGTCAGGGTCAGGAACCGGCCCATCGCCAAGGGCATCCATAACGGGCTCGTTAGCGTGCCCTCCCGGCTAATTAACCGCTGGGAGCGGCGGCTGGACCACTCTGCGGTCTCCCGGGTGCGGGCTAATGAGGCGGATTAGCAACGGCACACCCGCTGCAACTAATGGGGCTAATCTGTGTCTTTTAGCCTTAAAAATATTTACCGATGGGGCAGGAGCCGCCAAGGGCGGCAGAGAGG
>NW_015090898.1:2791568-2838022 GCF_001431845.1 Calidris pugnax
GGCGGCGGCGCGGGGCGGCCCCGCCGAGGATGCTGCGGCTGCGCTGCAAGGCCCGGAGCGGCACCCACCCCCTGCCCGGCCTCACGGCCCACTCCCGCCTCCGAGACATGCAGGCCGCGCTGGCTGCCCTCACCGGCGTCCCCGCCCCGGCCCAGCGCCTCCTGCTCGGTTTCCCGCCGCGGAGCCTGGATCTCAGCGACGGCGAGCGGCGGCTCGGAGACCTCGGCATCCACTCGGGTGAGGGCCGGGCCTGGGCGGGGCGTGCACCGGGCGCTTTATGGCTTCTGCTGCCCCGCCGGCTGCAATTACCGTAATTAAAAGGGGCTGCGGCCCAGCCCGCCCCTCGTCAGCCGGTTGCCGGGCCGGTTCCTCCGCCCCGGGGGAGCTGTCAGCAGCCGGCTCGGGAGGGACGACTCGGTGGTGGTTTCGCTCGCGTCCCGGGGGTGCGGAGGCAACAGCGCGGGGCTGTGGGGACGGGGACCCGGGAGAGGCCCAGGTGAGTCCGTCAGAGCCCACTGTGGGGTTGTGGGGCCACCGGCTGCGTTGGTGGGGGCTGTTTTCCACCAGGATACCGGGCTGCCAGGGAAAACGAGGGTGAACCTTTATCATAACAACAGCACGGCCCTGTCGTCCTCTCTTAGGACCTCTCTTTAGCTCCCATCCGTGTATTTCTCTCAACGGGCACAAGTTGGAACATAAGAGGTTCCACTCAAATATGAGGAGAAACTTCTTCACGGTGAGGGTGACAGAGCCCTGGAACAGGCTGCCCAGGGAGGGTGTGGAGTCCCCTTCCTTGGAGATTTTCAAGACCCGCCTGGATGCAGTCCTGAGTAATGTGCTCTAGCTCTAGGCATCTAGATGATCTCTATGGTCCCTTCCAACTCTAAAATTCAGTGAAATTCAGTGAAATTCAATTCTTCCTCCGTGTGTGTGTTTGACAGGTGATACCCTCATAGTCGAAGAGGATACGTCCAAACCCAAGCCCGACTCGCCCGTCGTCGCCAAGAGAACGATGTCGAACTCGGTGAGGGAAGCGGTGCCGGTGCTCATGAGGAGGGTTGTCCCGGCGGATAACTCCTGTCTCTTCACCAGCATCTACTACGTGGTGGAGGGAGGCGTTTACGACCCAGGTTGCGCCCCAGAGATGCGCAACCTCATCGCCCAGATAGTGGCCAGCGATCCCGAATCTTACTGTGAGGCAGTTCTAGGGAAAACTAACAGGGAGTATTGCGACTGGATCAGAAGAGAAGAGACTTGGGGAGGAGCCATCGAAGTGTCCATTCTATCCAAATTTTACCAGTGTGAGATCTGTGTGGTGGACACGCAGACGGTCAGAATCGACCGTTTCGGGGAAGATGCCAGTTACACCAAGCGGGTCCTTTTAATTTACGACGGGATTCATTACGATCCACTCGAGCGTAAAATCCCCGACTCGGACGTTCCTCCCCAAACCATTTTCTCCACGACTGATGATGTTGTTCTTGCTCAAGCCTTGGAGCTGGCGGACGAAGCCAGACGGAAGAGGCAGTTTACCGACGTGAATCGCTTTACGCTGAGGTGCATGGTGTGCCAGAAGGGACTAACTGGACAAGTGGAGGCCAGAGAACATGCCAAGGAGACCGGACACACCAACTTTGGGGAAGTGTGACGTCTACACGAGGAGGGTTACATCGACTACCTCACCCATCCAGAATAAAATTCTGGATTTCCAGATAAGCTGTATGTAAGCATAAAATTCCGTTCACAAAAGCTTGAAAAGCGTTATTAACTTAATGATGGCCGAGACGCACAGGTTTGTTATGGGTAGTGACTTTTCCAATGGGTTTGAAATAGGTTTCTTCTCGCATGCTAATTTATAGTGCTTTGGCAGGTGGTATAGACCGGCAGCTACAGCCTGATTTCTGAAATAATCTGTGATCTGAGCAGACACACAAAATCAGGCTCGTTCAACACTAGCGTAAAACCTTAGCCTCTAAGTTGCTGAATGAATTATTGTATTACACTTTCAGAGTAATTAAATTAATCTAAGAGTTTGGGAAAACACGTATCAGCATTACTTCTACTAAGAATTAGAATCTGCACCTACAAGCAGTTCTCGCAGGGAAACTGCTCATTTGGTGCACAATTTTTAATGGCAAGAGCATCTCCAAAGCTGCCCTATACTATGGTACCATCAGAAGTAGACTCTATTGTTTGTGTGAAGTCATGGCTTTAGAGAAAGAAATGGCCTCTAAGCTTTAAGATAGCCTTCTTTAAATTAATGAGTAGATGGTTAAGTGTTGAATAAACTTATTAATCCTTCGTAGGTAGTTTTTAGTTGCTTGAAAAAATAACTATCAACCCCCCCCCCCCGGTGTTTACACTGCATCAGAAGGTAGGCATGTTTCTTGGAATACCTGGGATTCTTCTTTATAATAGTATCTGGCAAGAGGGGAATACAGTAGTTAGGAAGTGACTTAATTTGCATCTGTTACATACACTTAAGCAGACTTGACTTGGGTATAGCTGATGTCGTGGCCACAGTGTTACTAAGCTGTACCAGATTCCAAATACTGTAAATGAGCACTTTAAGGTATAGTTCTCACTCTGCCGGTAAAAAAAAAGTTTTGCCCTTTTTAAAGGACAAAGTGCTAACCCAGAAGGGAGGCTTGAAGTTTCTTCATCTGCATTCTGCCTTAATGTGTTTGATTTGTCACCGATGACTGTTCAGTAGCAAGACTTTAATTCTGATAATGAAGGGTGCGGTTTAATTTTCGGAACAAAAATAAGCTGCGTGAACTGCCCTACTTCTCGTACTGTTCAGAATCAGGGATGGTGGAATTGGTTTAATGTCTCTTACCTCACAGCAGGGTCGTGAGGCTTAACAGTAAGTGCTTTTGAGGTCTTTTAAAAGGTGCTGTAAAGGTGCATATTACTGAAAGGGATTTTTTTTTTTCTTTGAAATGCCTGCAACACATACGTGTTTCACTGAATTTCAAAATACTCGTAGCCTGCTATTCTTCTGTTACTCTGTTTTGAGGTACCTTCCTTGCACTTTTACAAATGGGGAGCAAGAACGTGCATCTTCGGCCTGAGGCAGAAATAAACCCACCTTCCAAGTGGAAACCTAAGATCTAGTTTCAAAGGCCTCCATTCTGGCTAAACTCCTGCTGCAGCAAAATCTTCTTTTCTATAAAAAGCACGTTTCGCTGAAGTTCTCAGCAGAGGCTCCCAGTTGGACCTTGAAATACAGGAGAGTCTTATTGAAAATGGAACATAATTACATAAGTAAGTGCTTTGCTGAATTGCAGCATGAATAATTAATCAAGAATAGAATCACCAAGAGCACTACGGACCAGGTTTCTTTTAAATTCAGTATTAAGATACACATTAGAGCTGTTGGGAGTTTCCTATAGAAAGCCACTTCGCTTCCAGTGTTTTAAACCCCACTTTGCTTTTAGCCTGTCATTAGGAAAAAAAACCAAAACACACCAAAACCCCACCATTAAAACCAGCCCTCTAGAAGCTGATGCTTATAAACCTAAAGAAATACCTGAGAGTTCAAAGGAACTTGAAGATTACACTGTGTTATAACTACTTGAGATGAAATACTGTCTAGGAATGAGACCAAGAGACTGTCAGTCCTAAGTCGTACTCGCAGCTCTCACACCGAGACGCCTGGGACAAGGAGCTGATCCTCACCATTTGCCATCTGTAAAATGGGCATAATACCTACCTCAGAGAGGTGCGAAGGCCTTTGGGTGTCTGAAACAGAGGTGGAAGATGTGTATTTATTGTCTGCCATGTTTGCAAAGGCATTGACTTTGGGGAGCAACACTTAGATTTGAGCTTTGTATCCTGGATGGATTTCTGAAAGCGTGTAAAAAAAAACAAACCTATTTTTGTTGGTATTTCTCAGTTGCAGTATTTTTAAAATTAGCGTATTTAATCCGGAGTGTTTAGCTTCGCTGTATCATGGTTGCATTGGAAATCTGCTGAGAGAGCATCAGTTCTGTTTGAGGGAGATGTGTCAATATCACTGCTTGGATGTTTTCTTTCGTTGCCTAGAAAATAAAATCTCTTTGGTTAAAAAAAAAGTCAACTGAACTGCTGTAATTCATCCTCGTCAAAGCTGAGACCGTTACACGCTGGCAAACTTTTCCAAAGAGCAAGTGAGCTGTGGGACTGACCCCGAGTCCAAAAGCCACATGGGATTCCCCTAAACTCTCCCAAACAGAAAGAATCCACATTATTTGAAGCGTAAGATGCAGATACATTGAAGGTACAACTCCCTCTCTTTTGTAAATGGTAGGGTTGGGTTTACTGTCTGTTACCAGCTTTTGCCTGCTCTTAATGACACAATTATGGAAATATCACAAAACCAGCATCCTGGTACTAGTGGGATGAACCACTGAACATCAGAGATACATTTGCACAGATCTGTTAGTAATTACACAGCAAGATGTTAATTACAGGTGTTTTAGAGCAGAGGTGTGGGATGTAGGTGCAGGTACTGGCGGGGAGTTGTGTCGCCTGCCCAGACCCAACCAGAAAGCCTGTGAGAGATGGAGGTGTGTGTGTCCTTACCATTACTCTTACTCCTATTTAAAAAGAGCACTCATTTCCTCTCTGAGCACTTCAGCAGGAGATCAGTAACCACATGGGCCCTGGAAACTGTGATTGTTGCCTCAAAGCTGTGCTTATTGGTAGTGTTTTATCAATTTATGCAGTTCTGGATCTTCAGTTTCCTGGTGCCAGTCTGGCCCTTCCTCCAGCACCAAATTCCTCCTTTAATTAAAGAGCCTCACATGATCTGATCATGTGGCCTTTCACAAACGTGTTATATTGTGCGAAGAGATAAATCCCATGGTTGTAACAGCACTTTGAAAGCTGGTCTGAGTTTACAGCTTGAGCTGATGCTGAGCTATGCTTTTCACCACAGCTGGTGGTGAGTTCCCATCACAGTGACCCTCTCTAAAAGCCTTTAGTTCCCAACATGACTCTGTGGAGCAGCCTCCTGGTGTGTATCTATGCTTTTCACCACAGCTGGTGGTGAGTTCCCATCACAGTGACCCTCTCTAAAAGCCTTTAGTTCCCAACATGACTCTGTGGAGCAGCCTCCTGGTGTGTGTGTCCTCAGTTCGGATCAGTGACTATGACACAGCTCCTCAAACACGTGCCCTCAGTTGCAAAAATTGTTGATGCCCCAATAAACGTGCGTGCTGTGTGCCCGTCCAGCCCAGCCTCTGCCTCCCTTCTTGAATTTCAGGTTTGGGCCCCGTTTGCTGTTGCTCCCCAGTGCGTTTTCCAAGCCTTCCCATCAAGGCGTTGCCACCTTTGAGGCGTTTCCATCCACTTTCCCTCCACCTCAGCCCCTTTTTCCCTTGACACTCAGCCACAGCGAGATGGATGCGGCCACACAACCTGTTCAGGATGAACCTTCTTCACTTCCAGCTTGTTCAGCAAGAACTTCTTTTTTTTTTTTAAATAGTAAACTATTTTCTCCATGTAATTGGAGTCTGGTATTAAGAGGAAAACCTTGAAGAGGCTTTTACATACCTCCTGAATCTTTTATGTATTTAAATACATAAATTGTTAAGTAGACAGGAAGATCTGGGCTCAGTAGGGTACATATCTGCTTCGTGGATGCAATTGCCTGAAAGACTGGTCTCGGGAGTAAATCAGTAATATTCCAAAGGAAAAACTGAATTCCTCAGTTCTGGAAAAACTTACGTAAAAAGAGCAGCTGCTGGGGTGAGGACTGAGAAAGGGAACATCTTGTGACACGGTGCAGAATCAGCGTCTTCACTCTGCACCTTTCTGCCTGCGGGGTCGGAGCAGAGGCTGCTTGTGACAGTTTGGGAGCAGCGTCTTCTGTGCCCGTCCCGCTTTGCCCAGAGCCCTGTTCCACGGTGTCACCGCGCTGCACCCCTCACCCACCCCGTGGCCACAAAGCCACCAGAGACTGCGCTGGCAACGCAGGATCCACTCATTTTTATAAACATTTTTGATCTAAGCAGCGTTATCCATTCGCCCTTCCCGACTTCTGGGGGAGCAGCAGGAGGGGGCAGACGCAAAGGAAGAAAATCCCAAACGTCTCTGCCTTAAACAGCCATTCCTGAATCGATGGGGATTTTGAGAAACCAGCCTGACACTGGGAAGCTCTTTAATAGGAGGGGCAAAACCTAAAAAAACCCCCCAAAACTCTTTAATAAGAGGAGTAAAAGAATTCCAGCTCGCTATTTTGAAAATTACAACTCTTTATCATACGAATTAGATGTCTGCCTGCATTTTAAACCCACCTGCGTCCAGCCGTAGAGCTGCCGTCGGGTTTTACTCTGCTCCCGACTGGGCAGGATGAAATTCCTTCAAACTGGCTGAAATCAGTACCACTGTTTCACTTCTTTGAGTGTGAGCACCCAAACGCTTTCAGTTACTAAAGAACGCAACAGGGGAGGGAACAAAACTGGGTTCTCCAAGATTGCAGTGTCCTGGTCTATTAATTTTAATTAAAGCCCTGGGGAACCGTGTGATACCTTGAGAGCTGACTCCTCATTTCTGACGCAGAGTTAATGCTACCCAAGCTGGGGAAAGGCATCACCTCAGCTCTCTACCTCTTCTCTGCAAAATAGGGCTCACCAGTCGGGTTCCTTGCTCCGTTCCCAGCCTTATTAAGATTTAATTATTTCTCTAGACTGCTGCGTAACGCTAGGTATTAACTACCTAGTATTTTCCATAACTGATTTGTCAGCATGCCTGCTCCACACACAATTTGGTCAAAGGAAAGTGTCCGACGGTCCTACAGAGTCAAATGTCTTTGCGTTTACAGGTATCTTATCGGTGACGCCGGACGGATGAGTTTCCTTCAGGGCCAGGACTGAATCATTTGTCTTCCTTTGTTTATGAAGAGGGTGAGGCACAACGGGTCTGTTAACATGCCAAAGTCCTTTCACAGCACCGGGGAGCTTTCTCTGCATCATTTGACTCCTTGCATATACTTCATGCCGCCTATATGAAATCACGCTTTATTTTGGGTTTGTAGCTATTTATATTCATTGGAGGAAGAGGAACATGGAAAAAAAAAAAAAAAAAAAAAAAAAAAGCAGAACAAGAGAAATGGAGAACCAAGCAGTGGGTGCAGGCTGTGGAAAGAGAGGAGAAAGCTGAGGACAAGGACAAACCTGTCAGGAGGCTGTAGCTGGTGGACTTTTCACTAAAAGGCCTGGTTCTTTCTGGGCAGCTGATTCAGAGAAGCTCAAGACTTTTCTTAATGGATCGTGACATTTTCCTGACCTGCTCACAGCCCTGCGGGCAGCGAGCTCTACCTATTCCACTGCACAGATCTAAGCCCTGAGCTCCCAGGACACAGTCACCCTGTCCTGGAGGGGTCACTCATTCATAGAGTCATGGAATGGTTCAGGTTGGAAGGGACCTTAAAGCCCTCCCAGGCCCCCCCCCTGCCCTGGGCAGAGACACCTCCCACCAGACCAGGTTGCTCCAAGCCCCGTCCAACCTAGTCTTGAAACGTGGGGTTTCATATACAATAAGAAAATAAGTCCTGGGTTTGATTTGCTCCCTCTCTTCAAAGTAGGTTTGGAATTAAGCACAACTTGACAAACCCAGTGTGAATCTGACCCTGTTTAAATCCCTGCACCACCCAGTACCACACCAGTCGTGGTGCAGGGATTTAAACAGGGTCACCAGGAGTGTTTGCACCAAACCCCACACTCAGGTCTGCGACCACTCAAACACACCACTCTCACCCCCCCTTACCTCTGCTGCAGGCCAGGGGAGATGGGGCTCCCAGAGTCTCTGCCTTCCTGATTTACTCCTCAGCACATCCCTTCCCCTTCCTTTTCTCCTTCTCCTTCCTAACCAGGCACAGCTGGGGCTCTGCCCCACTGATGGCACCCTCTGCTTTCTCCCATCCTCCCATGGCTTTAAACACCAGATGTTTCCACTTCCCTGTTTTGTGGGAACACATGTTGCAACACAGCCTTTTTTTCTAAAAAAAACCCCAACCAAACCCAAGGAAAATAAATAAAAATCACTGAAGCATGACAACTTGACTGAATCTGCTGGCTGTACTAATTCTGCAAGTTTGCTGTGGTGTTTCTGCTTGGATATTTATTCAGTGAAGAGCACCTTGCAGAGCAGATACCAGTCCATGCTGGGGGGGAGCAATGATCTAAGTGTTGTTTATCAGAGAGAAAAGCTGTCATTTTACCAGAAGGGCCCAAAGTTGGGGTAACAATGAGTCACTGCAGCTCTTTCAGCTGCTTCTGCAGCACCCCCTGGGCAGATGGGGTGCAGGGGGTTGGTGTCACCCAGTGCTGCAGGTGGAATAACTGGGCTGTTCTTTGCCTTTCCACGGAGAACAGCAGCAGTGGTGGCACCCCTGTTCCCTGAGGAGGGGACACTTCTGAGGGATGTGTCCCAGCAGCAGGTTCTGTGAGTGAGGAGGGCGACGGGTGTCTCGGGGGCTTTGGCTTTACCCAGGCTTGAGGACTCAGCCTCAAGCTGTCCAGTGAAGAGAAGAGCTTCCAGCCAGTTTCTCCTGGCATCGTTCCCTGCAGGGGAAGCTCAGAGGGGCTCAGTGCCTGCAGGGAACGATGCCAGGAGTGATGAAGGGGGGCTGCAGCTGGGGAGTAGAACATGCATGACCTTGGTACCCCCTCCTCTAACACGTGAATAAAGCTTAGTGCTGAAGCTTCCCTTCTAAAATGGCTTTTTACCTCTCTTTACAAGAATCTTAGAGTGTACGGCAGCGGGCGGCAAACTTTCTGTCCCTGGCAAAGTTCTGGTGCTGTGCAAGTACGTACTTGTTCTGGTAACGACCTGTGTTTTCACTGCTGAGAAGGAACCGGGTCCTACCCCCGAGCTGAGGGACCTGGGGCACAAAACCACGGGAGAGAATAAACCAGTTGTGGGGTAATGCCTTCAGCGGCACCCGGCGCAATCACCTGGCGAAGGGCTTAATTATTATTATGTACAGAAGCACTTCGGTCAGGGCTGTGTGCTGGGCTCCCGCGCCCGTCAGCCAGCAGCTATGTGGCAGAACAGGCTGCCGGATTAAGGAGTCTCCGGCGAAACCCGTGCTGAGGACATCAGAGGACACCAGCCCGGCCGGGAAGTGAGGCAGGGAGCTGGGTGGTACCGCACAGAGCTGCCCGCAGCCTCCCGGGCACGGGCTGCCTGCGCTGCCTGCACCGCCTGTGCCTCTGCCTGTGCTGCCTGCACCTCTGCTTGCGGTGCCTGTGCCTCTGCCTGCGGTGCCTGTGCTGCCTGTGCCTCTGCCTGTGCCTCTGCCTGTGCTGCCTGTGCCTCTGCCTGCGCTGCCTGTGCCTCTGCCTCTGCCTGTGCTGCCTGCACCCACTGCCTGTGCCTCTACCTGTGCTGCCTGTGCTGCCTGCGCTGCCTGCACCCACTGCCTGTGCCTCTGCCTGTGCTGTCTGCACTGCCTGCACCTCTGCCTGCGCTGCCTGCACCTCTGCCTGCGCTGCCTGTGCCTCTGCCTGTGCTGCCTGCGCTGCCTGCACCTCTGCCTGTGCTGCTGGTGCCTCTGCCTGTGCCTCTACCTGTGCTGCCTGCGCTGCCTGCACCTCTCCCTGCGCTGCCTGCACCTCTGCCTGTGCTGCCTGTTTCTCTGCCTGCACTCCTGCCTGCAAGCAAAGCCGCTCTGGCAGGGCTGCGAGCCGGCACACCGCGCAGGCACCCAGCTGCTCCAGGTCAGCACACAAAGCTGTTTTAGGGGCTTGGGGGGTGCTGGCACCCCAGCCTGGCAGGGATGGTGGGATGAGTTTCCCTCTCCCCAGTGCCGCAGGCTGCAGGTGAGGGGTTGGGGGGGGGGGGGCTCGCCTGCCAGCACCCACCGAGCACCCGCACAGCCTTATCTCTGCCGGGCAGGTGAGTTAATGTGTAACCCGGCTCTGTTTGGTTAGCCCAGAAAAGCAAAGAAGTCCTGGGATAGGCACGGCTGGGACAAGGATCTGGACGGCGTGGAGCGACGGACGTCCTGGTAAAAAAAAAAGAAAATAATATCATATTCTCTCTTCCTTCTCGTCCTTTGCTTTCTGTCCCTGTTCCTGCTGCGTGGGCTGTGGGTGAGGGGCTGAGCCTCTGCCCGGGTGGGACGTGGGGCTCCAGCACCCACAGGGGTACGGAGGCGCTTTGCTTTGGCAGGGGAAAGTGGTGGAGGTGTCACGGGAGGTGGCACCAGCCAAGATGGACGAGGTGGTTTGAAGGTGGTGGCGGGAGGGAAGCTGGGGAGACCAAGCTGTCGGGGGGGAGACGAAAACAGCTCGGGCAGCTGCTGCCTGCGCTTGATTTTCTTGTTTAAATCCCTCTGCTGCCATCGCCGCCTTTCGCCCCGAGGTGGGACCCATCCCGCTGTGCGGCTGCAGAGCGGGAGCTGCTGGGATGGGACCTGCAAAGGGTGTTTTTTACTTGGTTTTATCTTTCAAACTGGCTGGGTCAAAGCCTTTGCCAGCAGTTGTGAGGTGGGGGGGGTACAACTGCTCTGCCTCGGGCAGCAGGAATACCCCGGGTCTGTACCAGCGCTGGAGAGCTGGGGTACAACGCTTGCAGTAGTACTGGGCTTAAAAGAAAGTAGCCTCTTCATATAAAGCAATTAGCATTAATTGCTACCCAGTGCCTCTTTGATGTCCGAGGGCTCAGGGAGCTTCCCAAAGGACAGTTACAGCTGTCACAAACCTGCGTGAACTGGCCTTTAGTTTTAGGTAAAAAGTAGTTTCTTCTAAAAGCATTTTTAGTGGGGGAAGACACATACGCCATTGAGAGACAGGTTTTCAAGTGCCACGTCTTTTAATTTAAAGGCTCAGTCATATATTTTAGTTTGTGGCTGAACTTCTGTGAGTTGTTCGGTAAAAGGAAGGAACAGCAAAATCCTTCTGAATCATAAAAACTGGGATTTTTCAGCACTGATTTTTATTCCCTTCCCCGAGCTGGATGAACGCGTTAGAGCCGGAGTTGCATCAGAGAACTACTGGGCAGGAAAATGAACTTCTTGTTTCTGTGTAGATCCTCTCCAGCCTCCGATGGGCTCCGGGTGAACTTTGCCTCCCTGTGAGCTGGGGCTCGGTGGGTGCCAAACCCTGAGCAGCCACTTTACGTTTCTGCAAATGCCCCTTGAGCCAGAGAAAATTATTTTTTCCAATGATGGTGAGCATCCTGATGGAGGAATTCTCTCCTCCGAGCCCCCTGGTTGGAGAGGGGACAGGGGACACTGGCACCCACCAGCTGCTCCAGCTGCAGGAGCCAAGTTTGAGCAAGACTTTCGGTTCCCCAGGAGGGTTTTGCTCTCTCGGATGTGTGGGGCAGGACAGGAGGTGCTGAGGAGCATTGCAGCAATCCTGACCACACAGGCAATAAATAACCTCTTGCTGCTTGGAAATAGATTCATATTTCACATCACAAATATTCGGGTGCACAGCAAAACCCCGCAGCTTGCAGAAGCCTAAAAACACCCCCAAACTCAGACAATATCTCTGCTTCCCAACAGCTAAAAGCTCTGGCTATAAAGTTACCCAAATGCAAAGAATCAAGGGTATTGCTCTTCTAAAATCACCATTTACTCAAATGAAATTGAAGCAGCAAATAATGCAAAGCTGAGACCGAAATATTAAACTCCTCCTGTGCGGAAGGATCGGATCTGTCAGGGTGTGGGTGTTGAAATCTAAATTTTGCGGCATATTCCAATTACAAAGGAATTCTTTCAGGGTCTAACCCTCTGAACAAGCAGCCAGTTCTGCTCGCTTATCGCTGGATCTAATTCCCTGATCCTGCTACAAGGGAAAAAAAAAAACAAAAAACAAAAACCAACCCAGCAGCAGTGCGTTCCAGCCAGGTTACAGCACAAAGGGCTCCTCTGTCTCCTGATGAGCAAATCCTCTTGTGTGGGTCCGGGGGTGCTGGAGGGGGTGTTTGTTTAGCCGCCCTCCTCAGCCCAGTTCTCTCCCCAAGAATGGGTGGGGAAAACACCTAATTGGTGGTGGCAGTGAATTTTGGAAGGTTAATGCTGTACGTCCAGGGGTAATTAGGCCTTTTGTAGGCTGCTC
This sequence comes from Calidris pugnax, assembly GCF_001431845.1. Classification (NCBI taxonomy): domain Eukaryota; kingdom Metazoa; phylum Chordata; class Aves; order Charadriiformes; family Scolopacidae; genus Calidris; species Calidris pugnax. Next base: position 2,803,625 of record NW_015090898.1, read on the forward strand.
AGCCTCTCCCCCGCAGGCAGGAGCTCTCTCTCTTGGCCAGGCACCCTCAGAGCATAACTGTCCCCTCCGCCCCCGGGGACGGTCTGGCTGTTGGGAACCCCCATGGCTGGTTGTTTGTCAGGCAGCCGTCACGGTGTTCGGGTCCCATGGGTGCTGGGGGTACGGGCTGCATCCAGGGGAGCATCAAAGATGCATCACCATGAGCCAGGGGGGAGGTTGACCTTGCTTGCAACCCCCCCCGGGGTGGCCAAAGACTTGGGCACGGCTCCTAGCCCAGCCCTGCTCCATGCAAACCATGCCAGGCGTGTGCCCAAACACACCCAGGCGCACCCCAAAGGGCTGGGGCACCTCCCCATGGCCATGACACCTCGGTGGCCCCCGGGCAAGGCTGGCAGAGGAAGGTCCTCGCCAGGAGGAAGGTCCCAGCAGAGCACGGCGGTGACTGAATCACATTTCGGGCCAGTGTGTCGGGGAGATTGAGAGCTCTTCAGGGGTGTAGCTGGGAGGGGAGGGTGTGGAGGGGGGCAGAGGTCCTGTTCGTCAGAGCTGGGATGGGGCTTGGGAATGGGATTGCTGCTGCCTGGCTTACAGCTTCTTCCTTTGCTCAGGAACCTCCTTATCCACACCTCCAAGATGATTAGATACCCACCAGTGTGATTCAGCTGTGGGGAGGAGGTCCAGAGCTGACTCCGTTTCCTATTGCTTTGGGGAAAACTTCAGTTCCAAGGATAGAATCATAGAATTATCTAGGTTGGAAGGGACCTTCAAGATCATAGAATCATAGAATTGCCCGGGACCTCCAAAGGCCATCTAGTCCGACCCCCCCGCAGGCAGCAGGGACACCCCCAACTAGACCAGGTTGCCCAGGGCTTCGTCGAGCCTCTCCTTGAATATCTCCAGGGAAGGGGCCTCAACCACCTCCCTGGGCAACCTGTTCCAGTGCGCCACCACCCTCACAGTGAAGAACCCTCTCCTCATCTCCAGCTTGAAGCCATTGCCCCTCGTCCTGTCACTGCAGGCCTTTCTAAACAGGTTCTCCCCAGCCTTCCTGTAGGCTCCCTTCAGGTACGGCCGTCAACCTAACTCTGAAAAAACCATCACTAAACCACATCCCCCAGCATCATGTCAACCCGTCTTTTGAACAGCTAAAATGCTCTAAAAAAGCCCAGCTACCCCTTTTCCTGGAGAGAACAGCCTAAGATGGAGCTCCCATCTTAGTTTGCATCCATCCAGCAGCTTCACGGTCCCCCTGCCCTCCCTGCAGCTGAGCCATCGTGCCTTCATCACCTGGGGGTGGGTCTTGGAGCTTAACCCCTCTCCTGTCTTCTGCTTCAGCCGGGATATTGCCCCCCGTGCCAGGCTGTGATATGCCTAGGAAGGAGCTGGGGATGGCTGGCTGCAACTCCGGCAGCTGCGACAGCATGGTCAGCACGGCCTCCAACCACTCGCAGCGGGTAAGTGACCCTCTTGTGCCCACCCTGGGCACAACTCGCCCCCCTCTCAGCAGCTGAGAAAGGATTTTGGTCAGATCTCTCCTCAAAACCATCCTCCATCGGTGCTTTGGAAGCGCCTGGGGGCCCTGATATGGCATCCTGCCGAGGGCAGCGCAAGGACCAAATTAATTCCTGCCCCAAAGCACTCCCAGACTTTCCATCTTGCCACGTGTGTGGCAGCGACCAGGAACCTGAGCTCCTGCAGGGTCTCCTCAGGGAATGATAGCCAGAGCCCAGGGCTCCTGCCTGGCCTGGAGCTGATGGTGCAGGAACTGGGCAGGAGGAGCCCAGCAAGTTCCCCGGTTGAGGGATTAGACCAGTTGGATAAACTGGGTCAGACTGGCTCCAGCGAGGGTGACTTCACCTGGAAAGGACAGCGATCCATGCTCCTCCCAGCTGACAAGAGATTAATTTCCTAGTTAAGGCAGAGGGGAGTGTGGACCATGGGTGTAGATGTGTAATTTTTCACTATCTGTCCACTAAAGCTTGTTTGTCTCCAAACACTGATTCCAAGATTGATGGACTAATTACATCCTGTCTGACTTGGAGCGTAATTGATATGTGCAAGTGCAACGCTCAGTCCTGAACAGGTTTTCCATTTGATGTATTACAAACCAGAACCAAACCCTCTGAAATTTATTAGGGATGGAAAAACTGGTTGCGATATTGCATGGTCAAAGATTTGGATAGGTGTCTGTCTGCAAAACAGCTCCGCCTGGGACAATTTCTCCTCTGTGCTTGTTGATCTGATGTACCCTCCATCCTTTCCTGCACTTCAGGTTTTTTCATGATATATCCCATGTATCACCTTTTAACCTGCCACTTCTACTGCAATCGAATCTCACTGACTTGAGATACAATAGAAACGGGATCTTGCTGGGGTATGAGTGGGAGAACAAGGAGAGGGACCACCACCCACTGAATAAACCTTCAATATTTATGCTATTTTGACAAGCTTCTAAGATCCAGCATAGAAGTCTGTACCCATAGATCACCAAAGATACAGGCCAAGTTTCCAAGTTAACCCATCTTCTAGTGCTCATAGTAGGGAAATATAAAAATGGCCTTAAGTAAATATATATATATTTATGGGAAGTTGTTTCCTTTTCTGTCAGTACCAATTTTTGACTAGTCACTGGCCAAGCCTCCCGGCCAGGAGCTGTCACAGGTCCCTCCTCAACTCTCAAGGCTGTGAATAATAACACACCTGTGTCTCCTGCCTTCCTTCTTTTCTTACCCTCTTTCCTGCTTCTGTCGTTTCCAGAGTGATAACAGTTACGACTACTTATCTGTGGAAGAGAAAGAGTGTTTGATGTTCTTAGAAGAAACGATTGGCTCACTGGACACAGAAGCAGACAGTGGGGTCTCAACTGATGAGACCGACCACGTGGAACCCTCCAAGCAGCCCCGGACGTGGCCTAAGAGAGACTCCATTCCCCGGGGTAAGATGGAAAACCACATTCCAGCCTTGTTTGCAAAGGGACTTCCAGGCAGGGTGCGTTCCCTTGGCAGGCAGGGAGGGAGCGTTGCCCCAGTTTTATTCACGTGGTAGGTTAAGCCAGCTTGTGTTCGTCACCGGTGGTGAGCCGTGGCTGTAGGCAGCGAGACTGGTGGGGCACCAGCTGCATTTTCCCAGTTCTCACATGCAGGAGCTGCCTGGCAAGGTCGGCAGAACCGTGGGGCAGAGCATCTTTGCTCACGCTCCGAACAGGCTCACACAGGTTGTCAAGGCTCCTCGTTCACCACGTGCTCTGTCAAAGCCAAAGTATCTGACTTGCCTGGCCGTGGTCAGGGGAAAGTGCCACAGCTCGGTGTCCTGTGTCCGTCTGCAGAATGGTGCCTGACTTCACATCTCTCTCTTTGCCCAGATTTGGAAAATGGGACTCCCCATCTGAGCACAGGTCCGCAGCATGCAACTGAACAGAAGAGCGGTAAGAGCATCTCCTCCTTCTCAAGCTCGGCTCCAGCAGCAGTTCCAAGCCCAGGCTATTACAGTCTTCCAAGGAACATCACCGTGGCAAATGCACAAAGAGCAAACAGAGCTTCTGACAGCAAAGCGACTGTCTGCATGGTGGAGGACCCAGTGCCAGTAGGTAAATCTTCACAGGACATGGCCAAGGAGGACAGGCTTGACCAAGCCAACGCAAGAAGCCAGATGAAGTCCCTGGAATCTTTGATCATTGAACCTCCAGACCCCTTCCAGGATGACCTGGTGAGCCTCGAGTGGTCACGGAGCAATTGCTCAGCCAAGGAGACCAAGACTTGGACTTCATGGGGCCAGCCAGAGAAATCCACATTGGAAGAGGCCCCTCAGGACCCAGATGCCAAGCGCGGGCCTCCAACTGCCCCCAAGCCACGGAAATTGCCACCAAATATTATCCTGAGAACCAGCAAAAACAGCCCAGTGCCACTCGCCACGGAGCCTGGCCAGAAGGTAAAAGCACCACCACTGTCCTCGGGCAGCTCTCAGTCCAGCTCTGCCAGCAATACTGCTGCTGAAAAAGCAAATTCAGGGCATCTTGACCCCAAAGAGAGGGAAAAAGCCCGGCGGGAGGCGTTGGAGAAGCTTGGACTGTCACAGGACAGGAGGGACCCCAGCACCCACCTTCAACCTACCGTGCAACCCCAACCAAGGGAGATGCCATTCCAGGTCACTGGTGAGCCTGAGGGACACCGTGGGCCAGTGGAGAGGTTGGTTCCAGGTATCCGGCAGATGAACTTCAAATCCAACACCCTGGAGCGCTCCGGTGTGGGGCTGAGCAGCTACATGACCAGTGCCAAGGAGCAGAACGTCAAGACCAGCAGCTCCCTGGGCAAGATGTCCTTCATCGAGCGGCTTGCCCCCAGCTTCCTCAGGAGCAGCCGGCCCCGGCCGACATCCATGGTGGCAGGGAAGGACTTTGCTGGGCTGAAGGAGCTGGAGAAGGCTCATGTGGAGCCAGAGAAGAGCAGCAAGCGGCGATCCCACCCACTGCAGAGCTTTCCCAAGCCACCCCGCTCCAGTGTCAGTGTGAAGATTTCCCCCAAGGGGGCAACCGATGAGAACCGGCGAGAGGCACTGAAGAAGCTGGGTCTGCTGAAGGAATAGCCCCATGAGCCACGGGGCTGCTGGAAAAGGGGCTTTTCATCCCGGATCCACGTGCCTTCACTGCCTGTCCTCGGGCAGCACAACCATCAGCATCTTCTGCTGTGATCTCCTGCCCCACCATCTTGGGAGCGGCGCCACGAGAGGGGTTTGGAGCTTCACACCAAACAAAGTAGTGCCCCATGTACATAATATTTTGTATATAGCAAGTGTATATGAGCTATTTATATAAAGCATCACTCAGCACGTGGATGGGGCATGTTCTCCTACAAGGTCTTTAATACATTTGGGGATTCATCGCAACAGGGAAGCCACGGAATTGGGGGTTTGGCTTATTTTAAAAGGGGGCTGCCTGTGGATAAAACCTCTCCGGGAAGAACTGCAGGACTCTGCTGCTCCTTTAGCATTTTGCATTTTGTTTTTGTTTTTTAACTTTCTCAAAGCCTCCAAGGCCTGAGCACTCATCTGCCCCATGAAAGTGCCTCCTAAAAGCCACCGCTGCCACTGGCAAAGCTGTGAGCACTGGAGGGGGCTCAGCAATGCTCCCCCCCTGCACAAGTGCTCCTTGTACAGCACCCATGGGCGAGGGGCTGCAGAGGGTCCTGCTGCCTCCTCTGCTGCCCAGCTGCTCCCTCCAGCCCGGGTTAGAAGACAAACACCCACGTTCAGGATGAAGTGAAACACAGACTGTGTCTCAGCAGCAAACCCAGAAATGCTGCCCAGAACAAGAGAGATGCAAATCTGAGACAAGGCCATTTCGTTCCCTTTCGGACTCTTCTCGCATCTTTTGGACCCAGCTGATGCTGTCAGGGTGTTACGCTGAACACCTCTCCTAACAAAGGTGGTTTATTTCTGTAATAAACTTGTATGTGATCAGAAAACGACTGTGTAGTGCAGATTGATGCTGAAGCTAAAGCTCTGGTAAAGCTAAACGATAAGTTTTAACCTTCAGTATATCTCGACTTGAGGAGTGTGAGTGACCCCACTGCAGATGATTAGAAAATGTCTGTAGTGCAGATTGGTGTTGAAACTAAAGCTCTGGTAAAGCCAAATGATAAGTTTCAACCTTCAGTATGTCTCGACTCGAGGAGTGTGAGTGACCCCACTGCAGATGATGAGGTCTGAACCAGAAATTGGGTCTCCTGCACCCCAGGACCCACATGAGATGGGGTTTTGTGCAAGTGCTTCCAGTACAATAAGCAAAGTCTTCCCTGGCACTGCTGGATGGGGACAGGTGACATGGGACCATGGGACCTGCTGCTGCTCCAGTCCATCCCTTCCCACCTGCACCATCTCCTGGGGCTGTGGGGACATCTCCCCCAGAGCCATGTTCGCTGAAAAGCTGCACTAACAGATTAGCTCAAAAGCATCATTTTATTTCCTTCGCCAAAAATATCTTTCCCTCAATCCTGGCTTTCAGCGTTGGGCATCTAGAGACAGACTTTGCTGATAAACCAAGCGCTGTTGTTCCTAACAGCTGAATTAATCCCAAACCAAGGCAGGCTTTCTTCAGGGAGAGGGGCTGACCCATGGAGGCAACTGCACTAAACAATTTACTGATGTTAATTAACTGCTTGCAGCATTAAGATAAGGTTGCACTGGGTCGTTTTCAACACTGACCTCGCAGCACAATCAGCTTTTCGAGGCGGCGTTGTGAATATTAAACAGGCTCCTGCTGACAGGACCCAGAGCCAGACCCAGACCCAGGCTGGTCATTCCTCCCCAAATGGGCAGGGGCAGAGCTTTGGTTTCACACGGACAGAAGGGGAGGGTGTCCTTCTGCAAAAACTGCATCGTTTCACATACCCCCCCCAATAAAGGTGTGCACCAGCCCAGGGAATGGCACTGACCCAGGTCAGGAATCCGAGGAATGCGAGAAAATGAGGTCTGATCAGCTGCACTTCAGGAAAGCAGGGAAATGCTTGTTTGCAGCTCAGCCATTAACTCCATGAGTCCCGGGCTGGCCAGCAGGGATGCAAAACCTGGGCATCAGGGAGGAGAAGCCACAGGGGCTGAGGTCTGACCCCAAACCCAGCAGGGTTGCTCAGCCAACACCGTGTTGCACATGCGTTGGCTCCAGGAGAGAGAAGGAGCCCAAAATGTTGTTTCTGAGCCCAATCTGAGTCTGGTGCCTCTTTCCATCCCTGGCAGCGGGCACAGGACTGGTGAGCCACTATGTGGCTTGTACACCCCATGGGGACAATGACAGCCCACAGCCCCTTGGCCACCAGGTGGGGATGGCTGGAAGCCCAGCACAGCTGGGGAGGGAGCTCTGCCACCTACCTGGGGCTTTGCAGTGGTTTAAGGGGTTTGGGATGGGGTTTAGGCAGGATTAAGGTCGCTTGCACTGAGGGCTGAGAGAGCACAGACACTGCCTTACCCAAGCCTGTCTCCATGTGAGTGGGTCACGATAAATATGGCCAAAGCTGAGGTCCAGGTGGCCTTGGGAAGGTGTCTCTGGGCTAACACAGGGCCAGAGAGAAAGGGGGCTGCTCTGGGCTCACAAACTGGGTGCTCACATCCACGCCACCCCGCTCCCCTCCTCCCCAGCTGCCTGCCTGGGGCCACCCTGGCAGAAGCAGGAGGCAGAAAAAGCAGCTTAGACTTTAGGAAACCACCCCCAGATGCTGCAAAAAGTTAAAAAAAAAAAAAAAAAAGCCAATGTCCCACTCCCCTCCTCCCCAGCTGCCTGCCTGGGGCCACCCTGGCAGAAGCAGGAGGCAGAAAAAGCAGCTTAGACTTTAGGAAACCACCCCCAGATGCTGCAAAAAGTTAAAAAAAAAAAAAAAAAAGCCATAAAAAGAGGTATCCAAGCTCCCCTGCCAAGGCAGGACCCGTCCGTCAGCAGCAGGGCTGGACTCGGGGTGGCACCGAGCAGGGTGTCTGCTCTTGTGAAAGGTCCCAGCCCAGGAGTCACACAGCCCACAGGGATAAACACCTTCAGTTCTAATGGCTGCAGACAGATCTAGCTTGTAAAAATGTCATATTTTGCTCGCAGGATTAAACAGCAACGCCCGCTTTTGGAGTGGGGCTTGCCCACAGTGAGTGATTCAACCCCGAGGACCCAGCGGCAGCAGAAGCACTTCACCCCGTGGAAAAAAAAACAAAGATCTGGAGCTCATTCCCACAGGAATGAGTCTGATCTCCTGTGGCTGTTGCTTTAATTTTTTCTCTTGGGTTTCCATCTCATACCAACCAGGCCATGTGCACATCTCCTGTCAATGACCATCGCTCTGCCCCATCATAGCTTAATAAGAAATCTCTGGAAGTGAGATTTCTACTAGGAAATCCAATCAAAACTTAGCTTTCCTGCTTGATGTGTGTGTTACACTGTAGGATTCCCTGGTTTTGACGGAATAAGCAAAGGATTGGAAGAGAATCCTTTGTTTCCAAAACAATTTGTTCTTAACAGAAGGCAAGGTTTTGTTTCAGGCCAAAAATGCTTTGAGAGAGACCTTAATGCCCTCAACCTTTCTCATTAGATAATTGAGGTGAGATTACCCTTGAGACCCCAGGAGTCATGTATCTGCATCATGCAAGGGATGGGCAGTAGGACAGAGCATGAAGTAGCACGATGCTGGGATCCACAGTAGGTAAAAATGAGTGGTCAGAGGAGAGGAACAAGTGGATGAAAATACATCATTAAACTACCCTCATTTTCACTATACAAGGAAGGACGAGGAATAAAAGGCAAATGAACTTCCCGCCTGTTGCTATTCCTACTAAAACCACAAAGTCCATGCAGGTTTGGAAAAGAATAGGGAGCTCTGTCCTAACAAACTTCTGCACGGGCACCAACTGAGTTTTCTGTCTCTGTGATATTTCTGTAGGGTGCTGGTGGATGGGACAGGGAAGACAGAGCCCAGCTCTCCCAGGAGGAACTGGCAGCCCTCAAGGAAACAGCTTCTGTCTCAGAACAGAGAAATTTGTTCTAGAAAAGCAACAAGCCACAGAAGACGGAGCTACCAGGTGTCTTAGAAGAGCTGGCTCAGAGGGCTGACCCCTTTTGTCAGAGTTTAATCTTGTCCCTCCCCCTCTTCTTCCATTTTCACTGTGCTCTCCCTGCCTTTAATGTCAATCATTTGCACTTGAAAGCCCACAGCCCCAGGAGCCCAGCTGGGTGGGAGCCTCTCCTGCTGTCTGTCTGCACCCCAGCCGGGCTGAATCCTGCAGGTTCCTACAGGCAGCACCACATATTCCCTTATTTTTTGGCTGCAGGAGGAGCCGGGAAGCAGCATCACTCCCAGCAGCCCTGCATTTAGTCACCCAGATAATTGCTCCCCATCACCAGCCCCGCTCCCTCCGTGCCAGGCAGCCAGGACCAGGGGGAGCAGAGCAATCCTGCTCTGGTGTAACCCATAATCCACAGACTCAAAGGAAGAGATTTACCTTCATTCCAGCCCAGCCCGCATCTCTCAGCACCAGAGCTTCCAGTAACAAGCAGCTCCTCAGCCAAGCGCCTGTGGGATCCCCACCATCACCTGATGCACCAGGAGCAGCCAAACCAGCCCCAGTTTGCAAACTGGCAGGAGCCTGGGCAAGGGGATGAGCTTTTATTTTAAATAGGGAAAAGCTGGTGGGCACTCAGAGGGGCTGTGGGCTGTGCTTCTCCAGCACAGCTGATGTGAGGAGCTGCAGGAACAATGCTCTTCTCACAGAGAGGCAAGGGAAAGGCTGCTCCTGCCTATTAATGCCTATTAATTCCATTTGGGGGTGCCAGGGAGGTGAACAGGAGAAAAGCAAGAGCAGAAACAAAATCTACCTCCAGGTTCAGTCAAACTCTGCCGAGTTTCCAGGCTTTTGTTGAGTACCTCTGAAAGCAGACTTCGTACTACTTAATTCTGGATGTAATTTGCCTGATTTGGGCCTGGAAGGCAAAATCACAAGAGACCCCAGCCCAGAAAACAGCCATGGAGAGAGATCATAGTATTTCAGAAGTGATCTGAAGAGTGGATAAATGTACACTCAGTGCCTTAATGCAGATTATACAGACTGTGTTTATGTGGTGCAGCAATGTTAGAAAAGACCCAAAGAAGACACTCAGCTTTGTTTTTCCACGGGGTATTCACCTCCTGCTTAACTATCAGTCCCATAGTGGCTCAGACATATCATTTCCATGTCTACATGAGCCTGTCAAGACCTACTATCCCAATTAAAAGCATCCTTGTGCACAGCTTTCATTATAAAGATCAAATTCAGGAGAAGTGCTTTGGATCAGGGAAGGGCAGCTGTACTGGGCCAGAGTCTCCAGGAGAAACTGGTCTTCTGACTAATTGACTTTGTCACTGCAGCAGCTTCAGTGTGGGTGTCAGCAGGGAGCCCTGGGGCTGGTGGAAGGTGGGTTGGCTACTGCTGTTGGCTACTGCCTCATCACCAGCTGGAGAACATCACCCCTGGGCTGTGAGACCCAGGGTCAGGCTGGAGTCATGGGAGAAGACTGTAGATGTCCAGGGGCCAACCCTTTTCCTGCAGACTCCTGCTGTGTTTGAAGGACTAGGGTTTTCCCTGGGTTGGGTTTGTTTTGCTTTACTTGCCAGCGATGCAAATTTACCTGGTATTTTCAAACCAAACTAGACCCAAAGTTCCTCATTCCTGCTCTTAAAATCCATGCTCTGGCTCTGCCGTGGCAACCACCAGTTCCGCCTCAGGGAGCCACTGGTTTGTGGCAGGGCAGGGGGTGAGAACCCTCCTGCTGTTCACAGATCTCAGCTGTTCTTTATTTCCAAACATTCTTTAACTTGGAAGCCCAACAAGAGACAGAAAGGGTCACTGTTGCTCCTTGCACTGGGCTTTCTGCGCCGAGATGATAACACTGCCCTGGCTGGAGTTTAATCATTAACTCCTACGGGCACTGCAGAGCGAGGGGGGGCTGTTATGATTTATTAATAACCACTCTGACTGCAGACAAGCCCTGCTGAGATGCTGACAGCAACCTCCACAGCTGTGCATTGGTGAAACACGTAGGTGAGAGCATCGGTGTGATGCTCGGTGCCCACCCGGGCTGGTCATGGGGAAGAGATTCATCGGCCAGAAGGGGCTCGTTACAGAAAGGAAGAGAAAGGAAGTGTGGCTGGAAAGTTGCCTGGAAGAAAGAGACCTGGGGGTTCTAGTTGACAAACGGGTGAATATGAGCCGACAGTGTGCCCAGGTGGCCAAGAAAGCCAATGGCATTCTGGCTTGTATCAAAAATAGTGTGACCAGCAGAAGCAGGGAGGTGATTGTGCCCCTGTACTCAGCACTGGGGAGGCCACACCTGGAGTGTTGTGTCCAGTTTTGGGCACCTCAATCCAAGAGAGATCTCGAGGTGCTGGAGCGAGCGCAGAGGAGGGCAACGAAGCTGGGGAGGGGGCTGGAAAACAAATGGTATGAGGAGCGGCTGAGGGAGTTGGGGCTGTTTAGTGTGAGGAAGAGGAGGCTGAGGGAAAGAGTGGTCGGGCATTGGAACAGGCTGCCCAGGGAGGGGGTGGAGTCCCCATCCCTGGCTGTGTTTAAGGGCCGTTTAGATGCAGTGCTGAGGGACATGGTGTAGGGGAGGACTATGTAGAGTAGGGGAGATGGTTGGACTCGATGATCCCAAGGGGCTCTTCCAACCTAGATGATTCTATGATTCTATGAAATTTCTTCAATGAACACAGCCCAGGAAAGCAAATGCTGCAAAAACAACTTGCTGGAAGAGCCCCCTTCCAGCTGTGGCTTGGGGACTGCCGGGGTGTCTTGTCACCCCACCCCCGGTGATGAACACAAGCAGAAGGCGGCTCAGCCGGTTCCTTGGTGCGGGGGGGGGAGCAGGTCCATGTCGCCACCCCGGGATGCTCTCGGGTGACCGGCTGCGACACCGGCGCGGACACGGGGTGGCAGTGCGTGCCCGGAGCTCCGCATCCACCTCTCGGTCCTTGGCACGGGGGGGTGACACCGGGGACAGGGAGGGGAGAAACGCTCCAGGGGTGGGTGCGTGTGTCCCCCACCCCGGGAGACTGCGGATGGAAGTGGGGGGGTTGCTGGTGGCTCTCTCCCCTGGGGTGCGGGGGGGTCAGACACCCCCTCAGCCATAAGGTAAATCACAGCTAATGCTCAGGGATGGTCCTCTCCCTGCCCACCCGCACCCAGCTCAGACCCCCACCCCGGGGGATGGGGACAAGGCACTGTCAAGGGGACATGGGGACAAGGGCAAGCTGCCCACGCTCACCCAGCAGAGGGGACTTCACCTTTCCCAGTTATAAAGCCATAAAAATAGTTTAGGAAAAGAGAAGCAGGATATGTGCTAATTAACCTAGCACCACTGTTAAAATGAATTATTAACATTGCTGGGGAGGTAGCGAGGCTTCACCCTATCGTAAGCAATAAAACAATTACGAGAACAACCTTTGAGCACACAAAACGCTCCCCAAACCTGGGGCACAAATTTGCCCCCAGACCCTTTGGTGCATCTCCAGAGCTGAGGTCTCCCCTCGGTGGCTGCAGGTCCCCCATCACTGGGTCTGCCTGTCCTCCCCACCCCCTCAGGGGCAGCTTTACCCCTGTGGGGTCATGCAGTGACACTGCTTCTGGGCTCCAACAGTTGCCCCCCAGGCAGGCAGAGGTGAGGTGACCAGGCTGCTGGAGACCCTTCTTGCCCCGGGATGAGGTTTTCCTGCAGGACAAGGACCATCAGCTCAGTTCTGGTCCTCAGCTCAGCCTCGCAAACCCCTCTCTATCTCGTAGCTTCTCCCACAGGCCCTCGAATGCAAATCTGCAGAGGCATCTCTGAGCACCGAGGGAAGGGGCTGCACCCCAAACCATCACCTTACCCTTCAGCATCGCTGGGCAGGGTCTCCCTGGAGAGGGGCTTTCTCAGGGGGTTCAGACTGAGTATTTCAGCCACATTTGCAGCACGGAGAACCAACACCGAGCAGTCTTAGGTGTTCCCCACCATCAGTTTTGTGTATCGCATTTTATGGCTAATTCAAAGACAATCCTATTGCTTTGCTACTGATGTGGTAATAAACGTCCTTAGATTAGTTCCGCTGAAACCTCATCAATATTGAGAAGTTTATTGCCCCGGCTTAGTGCAAAACAACAATTACTGCAATATAAATAATCATATCATGATAAGGAAAGCAACACTGTTTAATAGAGATTTATCTGCATCCAGGGAGATTCCAAAGTGCTTCGATGGCTGACTTACACAAAACACAATCTGCCTTCAAAGGATGCCTGCACACAAGGAGGGGAAGAGCAGGACCTTCGGACCCCACCAGGTCACAACAAGGTTGTTGCTATCAGCTCCCCCGTCAGCGCCCTGAGCCACACACCACTCACACCATCAGTGTCACCCTGCAAGTCCTGGCAAGAGGCAGAAAGCACAGGGCTTTCTCAGAAGGGCCACAGGTAGATCTCCTTCAATCCATCAATCATTTTTTTATTTGAAGGAAAAAAAAAAAACCAGACCAAAGTCCCTCACAATAACCCAACTGCTGTTATGCCTACAGAGTTTTGAAATCACTATCAGCACATCTACACTTCTCTCAATTAAGATTACTGGGTTAGGGCAAAGGGGAATGGTGTGTGTCTGTGTGAACAATCTGCCCTTAATTACATCTCCAGACCCGGGGGGGCAGCGAGCAGAGCTCTCACAGAACCAGCTGTAATTGCTCACGATGCACGTGCCTCAAACACACCTGGGTTTTGGTTGTACCCGTGCAGAGCTCTGGGTCTGGTGGGGGATGATGGTGCCCTTCCTCCAACAGCACAACCCACCAGGTGACAAGTTTTAAGTATGCAATGGTTAGAATGCAGCAAGATTAAAATTAGAGATAAATTGATCACCACAAAATGACAACTTACTGAGTGAGCTTGAAGATATTGTCAAGTAAAGACCACGTGCCTTCACGATGCACCTATTTGATTTCCCAACATTGATCTGTTTACCTGCTTGGCAATTCAGGCCAGCCTGCAATCATCTGATATGCTAATGGGAGAAATTAATAACTCAAACTGCCTTCCCAGGAACTACAGCAGAAACCTGGGCAAGCGTTTATCGCTGTGGAGCTGGGCTGGTTTGTACTTCTTGGAGAACACTCAAGCCACAGGGGTCACCAGTGTCCTGGGCTTCCCAGCACCAGTTCCTTCCACTTCCAGACCTGGCAGGGGTCAGACTGGAGGAGACAACTGCAGTGAGGGTCATAAGATGATCTGTGGGCTGAAGCCCTATGAACAGGGACTGGCAAAAAAACAAACAAATAAACCAAGCCTTCAGCAGAAACATCAACATTCATTTTATAGAACTGTGAAGGGCTACCAGAGCTTTGCTGGTTATCAAGGTGACGTCCTTGTAGAAGAGGTAAAGCAGGAATTACAAGGAAGAGAAAGACCAGACTAACAACCCCATATTTGTTGGTTAAGCACACGTAGACCAGCATGGCATCCTCAACCGCTTCAGTCTCATTGCAGGGATTGCTTTATAACAGACTTTAAAGCAAAAACCAGCATTTTGTCTTGTATTCATAAAAAGTGTGGGACCAAAAGGCAGGCATGAGCTGGGTGAAGCATTCGGGTTCATTCAGACCACAAGAGTTTGAGGAAACATGCACAAAGTTCTTCCTTTACATGAAGTTCTGCCTGGAAGTGGGTCACAGCAAATAGCATTTTCCTACTATTCTTTAGAAACAGTTACTTTGTGTTAAAACTCTACTCTGCCAGTTTTCTGTAGAGCAGGGGAATTCCTCTCAGATTCTTGCAATTTCTCCTCTTGGCCTCTTCACTTTTTTATTTTTCCTCTTCTGTGATGTCACCTCCATCATTCGGTGGCTAAAAATTACCATTTTGGGGTTCAGAACTCTGTACATCTGTGGCACCTCTACTATTCTGTAAGCATTTTGACCATCTCCCATTTGCTCAGCATTGCGCATCTAGACTTCAGAAAAATTTTTAAGAGTCCATTTTTAAACTCTGGACATCAAAATATTAAAAAAAAAGAATTAAACCCCAAGAGCTGAGCAAAGACCAACTGAACTGCAAGCTGCAAAACTCACTTTGTTAGACTAAATCCAAACTGGAGGCAGAACAAGAGAAAATTTCCCGCAACAGAAGAACCACAATCTAAGGTAGGTGATCCTCAATTTGCCTAATTAAAATGTTATTGTTTGGAGTAGAGTGCTATTGTGCAGCAATTGTATGAGCTACTTTGATTTCAGCTATGATATGTAAGAGATCTGAAATTTAAAATTACTATTTTTATAGCCATAAATGTACTATAACTCATGGTGAATTTTAATTTCTTTTTTCTTAAAAAAGGTAGTGTGCCTTTTTTTTATATTATTATTTTTAAAGCTGTAAATTAGATTACTGGCTTTTTTGCCAAAAGCACTCACAGAGGTGATGTGGACAAGGTAAGTTCTTATGCAAACCCACACAGAGAGGCTCTGCCCTGTTATGTACCTGCAGCTACTTCACTTCGGATAGTGGCAGGATAATGGTTTAATCAGACAGGTGCATAAAATTGATCATATAAGCATTTTCACAATATAAAATTTAAATGAAAACAGGAAAAAAAAAACCCAACCATACATGCTTTACATTTTAGTAAGGCTTGTGTTTCTGGGATTTATAATTCCAGCTTCTTCTTCTCATTTTGTCCCTTTTTAAAAAAAATAAATATGCCCATTTTTTGGTTAAAAACAGCAATAAAAAACACCCCTTCACCTAAAGCCTAAGATTAAATGAAATTAGAAATTAGCTAGCAGCTCTGTCCTGCAGATAGGAAACCAAGCTCCCTCTCCTACATCACTCTGTACGGGCATTTTCACACAGACCTCAGGGAAAGCTCAGATGAAACAGCTCAAAAACCCTCCAATGCTGCAAGAGCAGACACGTGGTGAGAAAGACCCAACTCAACATGTTTTATTTTAGCTCCTGTTTAACCCATGGGTCACCTACCTGCTCCCAGTCCAATGCTGCAAGAGCAGACACGTGGTGAGAAAGACCCAACTCAACATGTTTTATTTTAGCTCCTGTTTAACCCATGGGTCACCTACCTGCTCCCAGAGCTTCCTGCACATCAGCCACCACCTCGTACCTCCAAATCACACATCGTTCAATGCCAGCAGATGCTGTGGGTGACCCAGGAGAAGCAGATGTAGTGCTGGAGGAGCAGGGCTAGGGCTCAGCTGGAGTTATCCAAGATCACCAGACTGGTTTTTCTCCTGGAAAAAGCACAATCTCCTTGTCAGCAACTTGAAAGCCCTTCATGGTGACCATAGCAGGCACAGTTCATGCTCCCCAGGGCTCTTTGTTAACAGGGTGGGAAAAGGAGTGAATTAGGGGTGTGTGTGAAGTATTTGTAAATTATCTTAAAGGACAGCAGCTGTGTAAGTGTGGCACCCACCTCCTAACGAGGCAGAGAGGCACCAGATGCTAACCTGAACATCGGGATCACATGCCAGCACATGGTGATATTTTGGCCTCCAGCTGGCAAACGGGCAACTGCTTCATTACTTTTGGTATGTCAGGGCTTCTCCCTGTGTCCCTAGCCCAAAAATTGGGAAAAGGGGGAGTGCATCAGCTGTAGTGATGTACACCAGAAAAGATTACATGAGCACATAGAAAACATTTTTCCTGATTTCTGGATGTAAATAAGAACTTCCACCTCTTCCAGGGCAATTCTGTTAACATCTCTTTGCTTCAAGCCCACCAGCTTGTTGGGCATTATGGCATTGCATAAAACTCACTATTTTTTAATTGTCCACCCGCCCGACAAAGAGATTTTGCACGATTTCAAGTGGTCTGCCCCATCTTTGTCCAGCTGCAATGAGGAAACTGCCGAAGCTCTGTTGAGGCCACCACAGCGTGAAGCTGCACAGAGCTGGGGTGACCCTGATGTCTTTCTTGCTGTTTGCTGAGGACACAGAGCCCTGTTTTGTGCAGACGTGGTTGGCAGACACACACACACATATCTCCATGGCAGAGATGCCTCCACAGCTTCAGACATGGGGAAGAAACCAGAGGGGAACCTGCCCGAAGAGGATGCTGTGCCATCTGCTCCACCACGGGAAGGGGAAGAGCGCGTTTCCGCAGCCCCGACCCACACTTCCCATCGGTGGAGGAGCCCAAAAGGGCAGAGCTGGGGGGGGCTGAGCTCACAATCAGGAGTTTTCAGTGGGGGGAGATACATGTTGTCCCCAACAGAGTGGGGACAAGAGCCTGGTGCAAGGACTGAGCCCATCTCCCCTCCTCTGCAGCACGAAGGGGTGAGGAGCGGGCAAGGAGTAGGCTCCTGTGGGATTCCCAGTAGGATCCAGCTCACCACCATGGCAGGTGGGAATAAGTGTCACTGTGGCACTGAGCTTCTGTCCTCTCCTTGTTCATATTCCCCCCAATGCTTTGAAGTGATTCCGATGCACTAAGAGGTATGAAATACAGCACGTCATTTATGTCTGCTGAGGGTTTAACTGCAGTGGGAGGTAGGCAAATCTCAAAGAAAGAATTTTAGTAGGAGCTCATTAGGGTAAAACACTGCCATAATCAACAGTCAATTTTTAACTCAAACGAGGAAGTAATCCCCGTCTGAAACAGAGACACCCAAACACTGTTACTGTTTAGATCCGAGGACGGATAACAACAATCTGTACAAAGATAAATTGCAGGGAAGAAAAATTCAAAAGGAAGAAAGACAATGGGGGCGCGGCAGGAAACGCTGAAGGATGTTGGCATTCCTGAGACCTGCAGTGTGACCCATTGTTTCTTAAGCTGAAAAAAAAAAAAAAATAAAGGAAGAAAGGAGAAGACATGATTTGCTGCCACAGGTCGGTCAGCAGGCGGGTGGCCGGGTAGGACCAAGTGCCACGTCCCATGGCTACTGCGCAGGTCGGTCAGCAGGCGGGTGGCCGGGTGGTGGGGCAGGACCAAGTGCCACGTCCCATGGCTACTGCTGGTTGCCTGGTGCTGGGTTTGGCAGCAATCCCTGAGTCCCTCTGTGGGTGCACACACTTGTGGGGGTCACAGCCCAGCCTGGTAGCCCACGGTAGTTCAGTGGGGGCTGTGGCTTGGCCACTGCTACGTCCTGGCTCGGCTGCGGCACCATGACTGGTCCCTCACCAGCCCAACTGACCCTCAGCTTTCAGCTGCCCAGCAATGCCTTTAGTACCCACACAACAGAGGATTTAACACAGGAGTGTGTCCTGCAGAGCACTATTAGTGCTTTTTTTTCCTTTTTAAAAATTCCCTTACCTTTGGACTAGGCTAAGCCACGGGCTGGGAGCCACCAGGGACGCTCTGCTCCAAATGGCCACCAGAGCCATGCAGGGGGTTTACCTTGGCAGATCCCAGCCACAATCTCTCTCTCTTCTGTTCGATAACACAGACCTCAGCAAAATCCTGTCCCCAGTGCAAGAGTTTTGGAGTTTGCCAAGCGAACATTCGGGAAGGTTGGACATGGCCCTTCTCTTGCTCTTGGCAGCTTTGCTGCAAGGTGAGTCGCCGAGACACCAAGTCTCCAGCCTGGCCAGCGAGGAGAACAGGCAAAGCTGGAGCTGGGGACACAGGTACAGCCCTGGCTAAATCCCCACTTGGACACCAAACACTGGTCAAACCTCCCTGCTCACTAGAGTCTGCAAAGAACCAGCACAGCATGGTGAGAGCGGGGAGGAGAATCCCAGCTCTCCATCACTTGGCCCTGCAGAGGAGCCACTTGTGCCTGCACGGGGATAAGAAAGTTGCCAGATCAGTTTGCAGATGCCAAAAGTTTTTCTTAGATATTTGCTGTTAACTGCTGCCCTTGACATTTAGCTCCAGGCAGGACTGTCAGGGCTGATGAGTCCTTGGAGCATCCTGTGAGGAGCATCAAGGGTTTCCCTGTCTGTGCCATAGTTCTGTGCTGTCAGATAGCCTTAAGCAGATAACGTGGCACTCCAGGAAAGTAACTCACCACATCCAATATAAACTCTGAACTTTCTGGGCCAGATGTCCCACTGGTGCCACTCAGAATCGCACCCCAACTTAAAGGATCTGTGGTGGTCTCTGAGTAACCAACTACTTCTGTTTCTTTCTTTCTTTCCCCGAAAGAGCCAGTCTCAAGCACCTTGTACGGGTCCAGGTTTCTGATGGGCGAGGTTGGGGGATCCATCACCCATCAGTGCTTCTACTCCATCACACCAGCCAACAAACACGACCGAAAATATTGGTGCAAAATAGCAAGAAGTGGAATTTGCTACACTGTCATTTCCACAACCGGCTACACCTCGAACCACCATGTGGGGCGAGTGTCTCTCAAGGACATCCCCCAGAACGGCACCTTTGCAGTGACACTGACAGAGCTGAAGAAGAACGACACGGGGATCTACCGGTGTGGCATCGGCACCAGCAACAGAGACCTGTACGTCAGCCTGAACCTGACAGTTTCGGAAGGTAGGATGCTGGCAGGGGAGAGGGGGGGTCCCCACTCTGCCGGCAGCCCCACTCGTGGGGAGTGGTCCAGGGACAGATGCTGGAGCATCAGTGCAGAGCAGGCATGTCAACTTGTTCTACCCTGTGCTATTAACCAGATATTTACAACAATGGGGTATAAAAGTACCCGGATTTGGCCAAATTGACCATTCATATCTGTAAAAGGGACCTCTCTCCTGCCTGGCTGGGGGCTGTGTGCTGGATGGTACCTGCTGTGCTCTCTCCCTACAGATGCCATCAGTCCACCAGGGCCGATCGAGCTCATCCGTGGGGAGCTCCGTGGCTCTGTCACGGTCCTGTGCCCACCCGGGGACACCCAAGGTGGTGAGAAGAGGTTCTGGTGCAAACTGGGGAGAACCGGCTGTGCTCTCATCGCCGACAGCGATGGCTACGTGGGAAGGAATTACCGAGGACGAATCCTTATCACCCCTCAGGAGAGCTCTGGAGCCTTCAAAATCTTGATAAATGACTTAAAAAAAGAAGACTTGGGGCTGTACAAGTGTGGGACAGGAAGGCTTAGCGGCTGGGACAACCAGCAGATGGTGGCTCTGCAAGTGACAGCAGGTAGGTCGGGGTTCTGGGGGGTTGTGGGTTCCTTACTGCCCCAGATGAGGACCATGGAATGCTAACAAAGTCTTCTACAACCTGCAGCCTCCACCCTCCCCAGGAGACCAAAATTTCCGAGCAGCACAGTCGGGGGCTCGTTCTCCTTCCAGTGCCACTACAATCCCAAGGGGAACTACGAGAAGAAGTATTTGTGCCGGTGGATGGACGCTCGCTGCTCGCTCCTCGTGGATACAGAGGGGTTTGTCCACGAGTTGTACAAAGGACGGATACAAATAGCCAACAGCCACCAGGAAAACGGGACTTACACGGTGGTGATGAGGCACCTGAGAGAGGAGGATGAGGGATGGTACTGGTGCGGGGCTAAAAATGGGCACACAGAGCACACGTCTGCTGTGATGCTGCTCATCGAGAAGAGTAAGTGGTGGGATGCCTCGGAACAAAATAAATCCCTTTTTTTAAATCATTCTTTCCCCTACCCCTTCATGGGCATGAGAGGAATAGACTCTCCTTTGTACTGCGTATAAATATAACGACATTACAAGAAACATCAGCTTTATGTTTTGCCTTACAGTTATTGGCAAGTGAGTCGGGTGATGGTAAAGGTTTTCAAAGGCAGGGATGCAAGCTGAGCTTTCATAAGAAATTTAGTTTGTTTGAATTATATTACTGATTATTGATGATGCAAACCCCCAGCATATGACACCCTGATCCTAGCAAGCACAGCACAGCACAGACATGTGCTTTGCTCTGAAGATAAGCTGAAGGTTATTTGGCAGTTTTAGAGACTGCAGCCTGTAAATACACAGATCCATGTAACCGTTCAGCTGGCAAAGACAGAAACAGTGGGGTTAAAGCATGAACGTTTGCCAAGTATTAGTGGGTTTTTGTTAGCACTCCCAGCTGCTTTCTGTAAGACTCAAAGGAAAATAGAAATGCTTGGGATTGGTCATATCATGCTGCAAATTTTTTTATGCCGAGACGCAAGGTGGAATGCGTAAATCTTTGGTAAATCTAACATGTCTCTGCAAAAAGATGGCTATCCAAGCCTCGAAATATTTTTCTCTGTAGAAGCCTCCTCTTCACAAGACCCAGAAACATCCACTCTTGTGAAACCCACTTTATCATCCAGCTTGGCCACTTACAGCACGCCCACGCAGAGGAGCATCACGGGCCTGACGTACACGATGGGCACCACCGCCAAGAGCACCAGCACCCTGCTGCCCACTGTCCTCCCCGGCACCTCTGGAACCTCCCCAGGAGAAATCTATCATGAGAGGTAAGGTCATGGCCATGCTTCTCATTGGCACCACCTTGGTGGTTTACGACCTGTCTGCCCCATTTCCCGGGGCCCCACACAGGTTGTGCTGGGGTTGCAAGTTGAAAACACAAGCAGGAGACATCAGTAATTAGAAAAGCAGAAGGCAAGGTTATCTCGTGTCCATCTGTGGCATCTTTGAACTTGTATCTAAATTTTCTGGTGCTGGTCGGCCCTGTAGATCAGATGCCAGAGTCAATAGATGTGCTCCTGTCTGTTTTCCTTTGCTCAGGACATTAGGAAACATCAGGCTTGAGCAATAACGCTGGTGAATCAGTAGCTGCTGCCTTCTTCACCGCACACATTATCCAAGTCCTTGTAGGCAACCAGCAACCAGGGTAGTGTTTGGGTGCTCTGTGTTGCACAAGGAGCTATCTTTGGACAAGGTTAATCAGAATGCTGTGAGCTATTTTGGCCAGTAATTATTCCGTGGTACGTCTCTATGGCAAGCCCTGGGGCTCACCCCAGTGCAAGTGGTTTTCCCAGTGGATTTACCTCCTGTGCTTCCTGCTGCAGAGGATGGTTGGGAGCAGCCCTTGCTCCTCTTGCCCCAGCCATGGCCACCATCCCCAGCTGGGTGAGGGGGTTTGCATCACTGGCACAGATGGGTCAGACACCACAGTATCAGTCATAACCAGAGACAAACCACAAAGTCCACAAATCCAGCTCAATATCCTGAGCCATCCCCCTGTCCAGAGCTGGCATCTGCCCTAGTGATGCCCAGCACGAGAAGCACCATCCTTTCCATCCCCACTCCTCCCATCCCCTGCCCCAAAGACAGAAAGAGGAGGGGGGACCATGTTACCAGTCACCATCCCCAGCTGGGTGAGGGGGTTTGCATCACTGGCACAGATGGGTCAGACACCACAGTATCAGTCATAACCAGAGACAAACCACAAAGTCCACAAATCCAGCTCAATATCCTGAGCCATCCCCCTGTCCAGAGCTGGCATCTGCCCTAGTGATGCCCAGCACGAGAAGCACCATCCTTTCCATCCCCACTCCTCCCATCCCCTGCCCCAAAGACAGAAAGAGGAGGGGGGACCATGTTACCAGTCACAAACCATGTTCCTGTATAAAGGGTCAGATTTTGCACCATTCCTGGCAAAGCTCTGCTTGCCTGCAGAGCTCCAACAGCATTTATACCATTTTTGCAAGGAGACACCACATAGACACCCTCCAACAGTATCAGAGTCTACAGCAACTGGCAAAGAAAGAGTATGGACTTGTGAATTTAGCTCATTTTCATTTTGGAGGGGATAATTCATCTGCAGCATAAACCCCACACGGTAGAGCCGAGGCAGCTGTAGAAATTAATTCCTCACAAGCCGAGCTCCAGATCAAGTGATTTAATCTCTGCTGAACTTTGTTGACTGCACCCCTTTGATTCTGTCAGAGTTTACAAGTTCTTTATAACTCTCTGGTATAAAAACTGCATGAAGGTACTTAAAAATCCAAACACTCAAAATCCAACTTAATTCTGATGGTTCCTCTTTCCAGCTCCTCAGGTGAATCCCCTCTGCTCCCGGTCATGTTACCAGCTCTCGTTTTACTGATTTTCCTCACTATCACTATTCTCGCCCTGATCAAAATAAAGCTTCAAAAGAAGAGGGGTAAGTTGGCCAGGCAACACCTTCCAGGTTGCGGTGGTTGTTTTGCGATGGCTTTGCTGGTGATTTCCAAGAGCAGGAGCCTGACCCACAGCAGATTTCCATCTCTGGGGACACACATCCATTCTCAGCCAGTGCAGCCTGAAAGGGCAACTGGACTTAAAAATCCACAATGTCCTAGAGAAGTTGCTATTACTATTTTTTTTTTTAAATAAGTTTCACCAAAAAGCAGATGAAGGAAATGGAAATTCAAGGTTGATTTTTTGTGTATAGAAGATTTACGGCTCCAGCGAGTGCTCGGAAATCCTGAAGTATAAAGGGCAGGGACCTGCACGATGTGAGTGACTACGTGCCAGGCGGCTTCTCGGGGCTGAAACCAGCCCATTTGGTGCAAAGCTGACAAAGACTTGCCCAAAAAAATCTCTGCTATCACCCAATTTTCAAAAACATATACATATATCTTATTCTATAGCATACCATGTCCCTAGAGATAAATTTAGGGACAAAAACCTTCCAGGACAGTGGTGAGTGGAAGTGCATTTTCCACAAGAGTGAAAATGGGAAAAACAATGGGCCGAATCCTGTGTCTGTTAAGACATGGCTTGTCTATTAAAATAGGCATTAGAGGTGTTTTCTCCATTGCCTGCACATTTTTTGGCTTTAAGGAGAAGAAAGCAGCGCCATGGGAAACCTGGAAGCAGCGCGGATTCGGTCTGACCTGAACCCCGTGAAAGAACAAAGGACGGAGAAAACCCCAGGCCCTGAAAAGGCGCAGGATGTGGGACAGCCCCTGGCAAACATAGGTGGGTGATTCCTGGAACTGGCCCTGCAAAGGTTCTCTCCCTTGGTAGAAGAGAATAAGAACAAGTTTTAAGTGGAGGGTTTGCGGCTTCATACGTAAAATACGTTAGGACATGGCTTGTCTATTAAAATAGGCATTAGAGGTGTTTTCTCCATTGCCTGCACATTTTTTGGCTTTAAGGAGAAGAAAGCAGCGCCATGGGAAACCTGGAAGCAGCGCGGATTCGGTCTGACCTGAACCCCGTGAAAGAACAAAGGACGGAGAAAACCCCGGGCCCTGAAAAGGCGCAGGATGTGGGACAGCCCCTGGCAAACATAGGTGGGTGATTCCTGGAACTGGCCCTGCAAAGGTTCTCTCCCTTGGTAGAAGAGAATAAGAACAAGTTTTAAGTGGAGGGTTTGCGGCTTCATACGTAAAATACCTCCCCAGGACAGGTTTGCAGCCCAGGAATTATGATCCCACAGCCCAGGATTCATACTCTGATGCCAAACTATTGCCTTTATTGCTTTCCAAGGAACGTTGAGCCACAGATTTCAAAAGAATTGGATTAAATCCTATATAAGGTTTATAAATTTATTACAGGCTTGATTACAATTTTTGCTTACGCCTAGTAAACTCGTTATTGCTCTTCCTGCTTACTCGTTTCAATAAGGTCTGTTTTGCTTATGACCTCTTGCAATCTTACACAGGAGCAATTCTTGTTCTCTGTGTTGCAATCACATCAACTCTTTTGTCCTACTCCTGTAGGATAATCCACGCCATCCTTGGAAGATTCAGCATGAGCAGCTCCTGTGTAAGAGTCTATGTTGTCTGGCAATGCCATCCTTGGAAGCATGAGCAACTCCTGTGTAAGAGTCTATGTTGTCTGGCAAAATATAAAAATAGTGTCTCAGAGTACCAGTGCTGTAGGGAGCAGCTCTTGTAAAAAACATCTGAGCAAATATTTAAAGTATATTGAATATGTGGGATTCCTATCAGTGAAATGTACTCTTCTCCCCTAAAAAAACAAACAAACAAAAAACCAAAAATCAGCAATATATGGGATTCCTATCAGTGAAATGCACTCTTCTCCCCTAAAAAACCAAACGAACAAAAAACCAAAAATCAAACCTAGTGGAATAGTGGTTCAAAAAATTTGGTTATGGCATTTCATATTTTCATTACTATGCAAATAGATCCAAACTCTCTGATCGTATATAAGCAGGTGATAATATTTTAAAGTCGGATAGTTGCGGAGGGAAATAAGCGATTGTGACAATTTGCACCCTCTGGAACAGGCAACCCTTCTGTGCACGTTTCTGCTTGTGTTTCTTTTCTTCTTTGAAACATCCACTGGCTTGATCGAAAGCACAAAGCAGATCTACAGATATCACGTTTTTCAAAGCTATTTAGAGAATACACTGTAGACATCAAAAGAAGAGAGACTTTAAAAGCCAGGCCGTTAAGTTTGAAATCTAGAATATTTTGTGGAGATGAGACAACCTGCTAAAACTACATGTTTCCCTGCTGCTTGAGATTTTACTTTACAAAAAAAGGAGCCGTATGAAGGTCTTAAAGGTAAAAAAAGGAAAGAAAAGTGTACACACACCACCTTAAAGCGTTGAAAATAAAGAATGGACATTCCATAAAAAAACTTTTTAAAATGAGAAGTTAAACCAGAGGTTTCTAATTGTGCTTTTTGTTTTTCAAATGTCTGGTTGGGGTAAAGCCCGGGATAATGCCCCGCTGAAGCCGAGCAGGAGGTGGACTCCAGCAGTCCCCTCCAACCCAGGTTTCTCTAGTTTTCTCTTTGTGGGACTCCCTGAGGTATCAGACCCATTTAAAATATCAAATTCGGTGTGAAACCAGAAACAAAAACCACAAAATCACTTGTAAAAATATTGTAGAGAGGCAATGCCCGATCACAGCTTTTCTTTTGGTTTTGTTTTCTATTTACAGCAACCCTATGGGGAAAAAAGTTCTTTTCAAGGTGACCGATGAAGACTTGAGGAAGAACTCTCTTCCCCCAAAGCCCCCGTGTACATGAGCTTGGAATTTTCCCCCCGGAAAGACGAGGCACGGTATAAACTGCCAAGTCCCTGGCCCCACTTGTTGCTCGCTGCCCCGCTCAGAAGCCAAACGCCCCGTGTCGGGAGCCAAATCCCCACAGAGATTGCAGAAGAGAGAATAAAATAATGCAGCTGTAATCGAGCTATTTGTGCGCCACCCTGACCGTCTCTTGTAGACAGAGCACCCTGAGGGAAAGGTAAAGCTGGAGAGGGTGGGAAGGACCCTCATGGCTGCAGGTTTGCTCAGTGCTAGGCAGAAAAAAAAAAATAAAAAAGAGGATTTTCTGACATTTTTAAAAATCCTTATCCCTTGGGTCACTTTGCAACGTGTAAACCATACCTGACTTCAGTCTTATCAAAGATACGCAAATTCTCAAGTGCTGTTTTTCTTACATTTCTTCTGCTGAACTATCCAGTCGCAAAAATCAAACCGTTTCTGCCCAAACGCAGCCCAGACCCAAAGAGCAGCTTTGGTTGAAGGCTCAGATTGCATGTCATGCTGCAAACTGTGCTTTGGCCTGAAAAAAAAGCAAGTTCAGGGCTATTTGTTTTCTGGAGATGCCAAATTGCTTTGGAACCTGTGACTTGGCAGGAGGACACTTCCTCCTCTGTTAAAGCAAGTAAATATATTTGCATGAGGCAACGAATCGGTTTTACCAGAAATCTTAAGGGCGAAGGCAGTGGTTTGGTTGAATAAACTGTTTACCCACCCTGGACTAACTTTTCCTCCTTGAGATGCCTAAGTGGTGGCAGGTCCCCATGGCTGGTTTCTACCAGGACTTTCCCCACCCGTGGTCATGCCACTGTCCTCTTGAGTGTCTTTCACGATCCCAGGCTCTTTGAAACACCTCTCCAGGCCAACTGCAGGACTGAGGGGAGGTGAGTGGGACAGCCAACACGCTGGCACCCAAAGGGAAAAGTTCCTGGGAGAGCAGGAGGTTTGGGAGAGCAAACACACCTGTGTCTATTGTGGCCAAGAGTTAAAAGCAATGCCAAGAGCAGCCAGAGAAGCAGTTCTGGTGGGAAGGAGATGGACTGCAAGGGATCAGCACTTCTTCCCATCTGGGAAAGATGGAGGCTGTTCTCTCAGTGCGAGATCCCCACTAGATCACCCCGTGCAAGCACAGCAACAGCCTTCTGCACCTCAAAAGCTCCTTCCTCACCTCAAAAGCTGTGCATTCACGGAGAGAAGGGGGCTCGACACCCGTAGCTACAGGAAAGGTACTTCCAAGGCTGTCTTACCATCTGACAAATTTGCTAAACATCCCGGTCAGGATCTCCTTGCTCCCAGGCACGGCAGGAGCTCCGGGAGCTGCCACCCCACTTAAGCTCAACACCCCTCACCGAGAGCGGAGGAGAAAAGCTTGGTGTGACCCCCTAGTTAGAAGAAATTACTGCTTTTGCATCATTAGTACAAGGTAAAACAAGTTAATGATTCATCCCACATAATACAAATACTTTCATCTTCATTAATTTTACTTTGCCCTTCCATTTCTGACAACCCCACACTTCACAGGGAATTTCCATCTGGGCCCCTATACACCTATAGCAGGAGAGCAAAGAAACAAGGTTGAAGATGACAGCAAAGCTCTAGTTGATTATTTTTCATTTTAAAGAGCTTACAACATTCCTGGTCTGCACAGACGAGACCAACCCTTGCCCACCCAGACTCCTGCTCTTCCCAGGAGGCTGAGGGGCTGGAAAGAGCAGTGAAGGGAGAGAGACAGAAACATTGGTTTCCAAAAAATGTGCAACAGCTTAAAAAAACCCAAACAAACCAGATCCCCACACCTGATCTTGTCCTGGTTTTGCCCTACAAAGCTGTTCCACTGTTGGTTGGGGGCATCATAAGACCAGAAGCCAGGTCAGTCCTTGCAGCAAGGGGTTCTCCTGCCCAGGACAATGGGAAATGCTGTCACAACTCAAGGGGATGCTGCAGTGCCAACAAAGAGGATGGGGCTGGCTGGATCCCTGCAGACTCCGACCCCATAATGCTCCCCAGTGTCTCTGTGCCACCCATATTCAACCCAAGGAGTCACAGCTGCCCTAAATAGCTGGTCTTGTCCATGCAGAAAGCTGTCTCACAGGTGCCCTGCTCCCAGCAGAGCAGAAGACCTTTCATGGACCCGACCCCAAGCAGCCCCTCTTCCCAAAGGAGGTAGAGGTGACCACGACTGTGTCTGGGAACCTACCCTTGGGGTGTCTCTTGTGCAACCGGGAGGTAAATGCCAACCTGCACCCTCAGAGGGGACAGCAGAGCTGGGATGGGCATTGCCTTCCCTGCTCTCCTGTGGGTGGTGCTCACCTGGCAGGGTTTTTTGGATGCTATTCCTTTAAGGCACAACAGGTGGAAATGCAGGGCTAGAGGTACGAGGAGTATTTAAAACAGCCTGGCACTGCCAGAGCCCAGTGTCCAGCACCGGGAGGGAGGCAGGACACTGGCAGAAGGTCCTGGGGTCAGACACCAGCAAACCCGGGAGCAGCCAGTCTTGGAGAACCAGCGAGTACAAAATACTCTGCAGAAGGAACTTGGAGTGTAAGTAATGCCTCTTCGTTGTCATTCTGAAACCCCAAATCTTTCGTACTACCGCTTTTGAGATGGGGAAGGAGAAGAAGAGAAGTCCCGAGACATTTTTAAGGACTCTTCCTCACACGTGTGTGAAGGGAAGCAGCAGTTCTGGAACAGCAGTGAACAGGGGTGCAGTCTTGGTGCTGGGGGGACTGATTTATTTAAAAGAAGGTCAGAAGCACAGGATCAGGCTTATAATGGTTATATTTTCTTCTCTGCAGTAGATTTTTAATCTTTCCTTTCTGGAAAAAAAAAAAAGGCTAATTGTCACTGCAATATTTGCATTAACTTTTAACATAGAAAATAACAAATGTTAGTAAATATTACTGTAGTAATCTGAGATGTCTCCTTTCTGGAAAAAAAAAAGGCTAATTATCACTGCAATATTTGCATTAACTTTTAACATAGAAAATAACAAATGTTAGTAAATATTACTGTAGTAATCTGAGATGTTGCAAATTAGTCTCTGGTCATGACAGTCCTTTGAATCACACCAGAGAAATAACCAGAGGGATGCGGGTTTTGAAATTTAAGGAGGGAATTGTTATGGTTATGTCCTAAATGAGCTCTGAAGACCTATAGAGTTTGACTGAAACGTGAACGGGATGTACGTGGTGTCCCCAAAACTCACATGAGAGAAAAGTAGCAGGTTCTTTTCACATTTATACCAACTGCAAGGGGGTGGGTTTCTGCACACTGGAATTCATTCTCTGGAAAGGAAACAATTCTTATAGGGCTTTTAATACATTTCATCTGAAGTACAGAGAGATTCCAACTCCTAATTGTGCTGCTGGTAACCGTACTCACACCAGCACCATCCACCCACCCCGCAACGGCCATGGCACAGACTGGCTGCACAGTAAGTGCTTCTGGATCACTGCAAGTTCCTGCTCCTTGCAATATTGATAGTGCTGAACTAGAAGAACTATTAAGTGTTGAAGTTGGTTTCACTTTCCAGCCCAAGAGACAAGAAAAAAAAA
Organism: Calidris pugnax; assembly: GCF_001431845.1. Taxonomy (NCBI): domain Eukaryota; kingdom Metazoa; phylum Chordata; class Aves; order Charadriiformes; family Scolopacidae; genus Calidris; species Calidris pugnax. The sequence goes on from NW_015090898.1 coordinate 2,832,512, forward strand.
AACTAAGATGCAAATGACCCGTGATAATCTTATCTGAAAAGCAAGAGGCTGGTGCACGGGGTATCTAACACCTTAAAAGAACATAAAATTAGATATACCGTTCACTAACTTGTGATCTAAGAGCTCAAGGGAACATAAAATTAATCCAGCAGTATAATCTCATCAGAAATTTCAGTCTCTGTCATGGAGGGCTGGCTGGTTATTCTTCTCCAGTTGTTTTCCAGAATACATTCCTCACGTAGGACAGTATTTAACTGGCACTCACAAACATTCTTAGCTAGGAGCGACACTAGTACTGCAGAATTTCCTAAAAAACTGCTGATTTCTTCATAAATCCTGATAATTTTCAATAAGATCTGCCTAGCTGTTCCTGCTCACTGCATCACAAGCTTAACCCCTCCTACTGATTCTCTCCATATTGTGAAGGAGGCATCGGTTTGGAACGTGAAACATTTCTTTTCTGTATGGGTTTAGGTCAGCCTGATCTTTTATCTTAAAGTTGATTGCTCATTCAAAACTCCATGAAAACGTTCCATCCAAGGGAATTGGTGGCTTTTCTTCATCCCGCTCCAGCAAATAAAACTCACAATAAGGTCATCCATGCAGTGATCTTGATGAGCAGCATAAAGATGTAGATAGTCCCAGTCCTGCGCAGCAAGAACTCCACTGTTGTGCCCATGGTGTTCGTGGGTCTTGCTCTAAAGAGATTTGAAGGGAAAAATATTTACTCCATTCTGCTTTCATTTCTCATAGATTTGAGTAACAGGACTACAAAACAGGACTCCTAGATTAGAATAACAAATGTGGCAACTAAACCTTCATGTTTCGTTGATCTCACAGCACGTCCTTGACACTGGTCATTGTTAAGAGCAATAGTTAATAGCTAATGGATTGGACTGTGCTGATCCCTGGCAAGCTGTGTGAAGAGTGTACTTGCTTCTCAGAGCTCAACCCTGCAGCTGAGTCAGCAGAATTTGGGAACTGAACTGTGGTATTTCATACCCACCAAGAGCAGTTGCTTGCTCAGGTTTGCATAACTCTGGGATCAGGTCTTGATCTCTTTCAAATCATTATAAACCTGAAGATATTGCTTGATAGGACAGAGAGAGTCATGAAAGCACCATGGAAACCCAGAGAAGATCCCAGTGAATGATATTTAGAAGAGCTAACCTGGTCCAAAAACACTTTCTGCTAGAAATCTGAAGGCAATATTTGAAAATTTAGGTATATGGTAGTGCTGGAGAGGAAGGTGGTGTTCCCAACCCAAAACAATCCTGCAGGGCTTTCAGCACTGAAGGAGCCAGGGAAGAATCCAACACAAAATAGATGAGGAACGCCAGCACAAAAGGGCTCATACCACAGCTGCTCCACAGCAACCTCCTACTGACCTTCAAAAGCACCATGAACCACTTCCATAGAATCATTTTCTTGGAAGAGATCTTTAACATCAAGTCCAACCATTAACCCAGCACTGCCAAGTTACCATTAAACCATGTCCCTCAGCACCAAATCTAAATGTCTTTTAAATACCTCCAGGGATGGTGACTCAACCACTCCCCTGGGCAGCCTGTTCCAATGTCTGATAACCCTTTTGGTGAAGAAATTTTTCCTGATATCCAATCTAAACCTCCCCTGGTGCAACTTGAGGCCATTCCCTCTGGTCTTATTGCCTGTTACTTGGGAGTTACTTGTTAAAAGTCCAAATTACAGAAACATATTATGAGTTGTAATGAGTTTTTACCCGTCATTGTGGTACAGGTCTACAGTTGGGGTTTATTAACACTCAAACACTTTCCAGGTTTCTCATGTGCTCACACACCTGTGGCCGCGCTTGGTGGGGGTTTCAGCAGCCATTCCCAAGCTCTTGGTCATGAACGTGGCAACTCAAACCAAGCACGGAAAGAGGTGACTGGGAGATAGTCAATGCCATTCACCCAGTAATGGCTAGATCTTCTGCTTCAAAGCAGATTACAACTAAATGTTTTGATTTGTTAGTATTAATCCTGCTAATGATTAGCCTACCTTGTTCTGGTCTTGTATGATATAATTCTTTGAAATCCCTGTTGCATTATACACACAAACACACCAGCACACCGCAAGCAGCTAGAGACCACAGAGCCACCCCCGCCTGGCAAAGTGTCCCAGAAAAGACAATGCCATCACCCTGGTGCAAAGCATCAGAATCAGCACCATTGCCTGCATGGACAATGGGGCACAAATTGTGTCCAGGTTCCTCTCAGCCTCTCTGATCCCTCCTGATCCACACAAAGTGGGCTGCAGGCACCAACCCGCACAGTGCTGTGAATATCGGCTACCAAACAAGGTCCTGGTGACCCATGTGGTGTGGTAGGATCAGGTTTTCCCTGCAGGAGAGGTTTCCAGTGTCCATCAGTCCATGGGGACACCATGGGCTCACGAGCTCATCCCATCCAGGGGATGTGGAACATGCAGAGGGGAACCCAATGTGGCAACTGAGTCCAAACCAACTACATCACGCAGTCCCCAGGAAAAACAGCTGGAGGATCTGCAGTTGTCTGCAAAAAAACCCCATGCAACTGCAAAAAAAACATGGGGTGACCAAATGAGCCTTCTCCTGGAAGGTTGTGGGAGCACTGTGCAAGCCTCGTGCTTAGTGCCAACCACCAGAGCCCCACCAGGACTTAGGGAAACCCCTCAGACCAGTCATGGCATCACTGCCCAGGGCAGATTATTGCTGGTGCTGCCAGACACAGGGGGCACATACTGATGCTGTTGTACCTCTGTCTATGAAGCCCAAAATGAAGCCTCACCTCCACTGCCAGCTCCAGGAAAGCTTTCACCAACACAAAACAAAGGAGAACTATTTTTTTCCCCACTTTCTCTACTCCTGAAAAGTTGAATAGAGCAGTGAGAAGGTGCAGCTGAGTGGCAGGAGGAGTACAGGCTGGGCACAGGCATTTTTCCCTTTCCAGCACTGGTTCTCCAGCAGGCACCAAGCCCTGGGCACACAGCAGGGTGAGGGCTCTGCAGACCCACCAGTACACTTGCCACAAACCTGCTTCTTGGCTGCTCTGAGACAGCACACCTGGAATTTCCCTCTGCTTTCAAGCCTCTTGACTCTTCTGTAGCCCCCTGCAAACCTCTTCTGTCCCATCTCCTCTCTCCTTCCAACTCCACCTCCACGAGCATGAACACAAACCACTTGCACAACCACTTACTTGCACTCCTTTTCATATGATCTCGGCAACTTTTTCTCTTCCCTGGAAGTCTGAGGTCTAGACCTTGTGCTCTGACCAGAGATGGCAAATCCAGCAGCAAATCTTCTTTCAAAGCAAGAAGAAACTAGAGCTCTTTTTCCAAAAAAGCTTGATGAAATTCTCCTCCAGCATCTCAAACAGCGCTTGCTCGTTGCAGAGCCACCTGCAAAGCTCATTTGTGCCATTTCTGTGGGCTCAGAGGTGTCACTCTTGCAGTGTGACACGATGCCGGCAGCAGAGAGGGGGTTTCCATCCATCCAGCTCGGCAGATCCGTGTGGAAGTACAGCACAGATTTTTTTTTTTACATAACCAGTGTCTGTGCTTGCTCAGACTTGCTTTATGTGGCACTTCTGTCCATTCATTCAGTGAGTGGGGGAAGGTTTTAACCACATCTGAGAAAACAGGAATAGAGGCAACCCAGAGCTGCAGAAATTGGTCACACAAGCACACAGGAACCGTTGTTCTTGTGTAGGCACAAGTGCACACACAGGAACCATTGTTCTTGTGTAGGCACAAGTGCACATACGTCCTTGGTGACAGAGAAGCACAATTTCTTTCCTTCTTTAACATGCATATGGAGACCCTGATGCCATCACTCTTGCACACATCTTTGTAGACACAGCTACACCATTATTTCACAAAAGAGGTCTTGGTAACCCTTCCCTACTTGACAAAACAATGGTGCCCCTAACCTTGAACTTGCCAATTGCTTTGGGAAGGAATTAGACTAACAAATTACTTCAATTTTGCCAAGAAGGGGAAAGCTGAGCTGGGATCCTGCTTGCTCTGCAGACAGAGGGCTGGGAAGGCCAGTGAGGTGACCATCAGCCAAAGGAGCTGCTGTTAGCAAGGGGCAAATATCAAGGCCCTTTTTGTGCCATATTGTTTGCTTTCTGGTGAATATGTTATGTTTGTCTTGCTGTCTACTTCTGGGATATCTATGAAAGAGCATTTTTCATGCTCAGTGAGTTAATTATTAGCCATGGACAAGTGGCCACTGAGCAATTAGAAATCACATTACAAGGAAGAAAGCACAACAAAACACCTTTCATCTTAACACGGAAATAAAAGACTTTGTCTTCTACCGGGAATTACCCTTAATAAAATTGTGTCACTTGACACCCTGAAATCAAATTCCTCTGCACGTTTATAAAGACTTGGCACCCATCATCTTCTCTAGAACTTGGAGTACGCATGTAGATCAACATCCACACTCAGGAAATGCACATTCCCATCACTGCACCAAGACAGCGTCCAACAGCAAACTCAGTTCAGGCCAAAGACAACAGTTTTAAGACAACAGAATTAAGAACCTTGGCTTCCTCTGAGCTTTCACTCATTCCTAAACAAGGGACAGGTCAGAAATATCCTGAAGGCTATGGATACGTTTCAAGAGCCCTGCAGCTTGGTTTGAGAGTTCCCAACAGCCATCATTTTGAGTCCTGGGCAGGGGTTAATTTGGGTGCAGTAGGTTTGTTGGATGTGCAGGTGGGACAGTGCTTTATTGGCCTAAGTCTGATTCTTGGAGGGGTAGATCCCTGCATATCACTAACTTTACCAGCAGCTGAGGAAAGAAAAAAAAATGGAGGTGGAAATATTTCCCTTTTTCTTTTGTGTGTCCTCAAAGAGATCAGGGAAACAAAGAGCAGTAATTAAACACTGGCTTCAGATGGAAATTCTGCTCTATGACATAGGGAAGAAATTTGGACATAAGGAAGACATTTTTACAATCAGGGTGGTAAGACACTGGCACAGGTTGCCCAGAGATGTTGTGGGTACCCCATCAGTGGAAGTGTTCAAGGTTGGGTTGAACGGGGTTTTGAGCAGCACGATCTAGTGAAAAATATCCAACGGGGCTTTGAGCAGCACGATCTAGTGAAAAATATCCCTGCCCAGAGCAAGGGGCTGGACTAGATGATCTTCAAAGGTCCTTTCCAAACCAAACTATTCTGTGGAAGCAGGTTTGCGTAAGGAGTGGTTTTGGCACTTGGGCTCACAGGGGAACAAGCCTTCCTTTCACTGCATGAACAACGTCAAGAGAAAATATGATCCCAGCTATTAAACTATGAGAAGTAGCATTATCTCCTGGAAAGGGTCAAGTGGGCAGCTGAGTTCTGGGTGGTCAGGTTGCTGATACCTGCCAGGGATCAGCACTTTTCCACCATTTCTGGACTTCAGCCTTGTGGCAAGCTGTTCCGATTTAAAAGTGTAAAAACAGGTATAATTTCTGATTTTGAATCAAACCTCTTCTGGTTTGACCAAAATTGCTTCTTA
>NW_015090898.1:2843837-2903906 GCF_001431845.1 Calidris pugnax
CTGAAGGCAATATTTGAAAATTTAGGTATATGGTAGTGCTGGAGAGGAAGGTGGTGTTCCCAACCCAAAACAATCCTGCAGGGCTTTCAGCACTGAAGGAGCCAGGGAAGAATCCAACACAAAATAGATGAGGAACGCCAGCACAAAAGGGCTCATACCACAGCTGCTCCACAGCAACCTCCTACTGACCTTCAAAAGCACCATGAACCACTTCCATAGAATCATTTTCTTGGAAGAGATCTTTAACATCAAGTCCAACCATTAACCCAGCACTGCCAAGTTACCATTAAACCATGTCCCTCAGCACCAAATCTAAATGTCTTTTAAATACCTCCAGGGATGGTGACTCAACCACTCCCCTGGGCAGCCTGTTCCAATGTCTGATAACCCTTTTGGTGAAGAAATTTTTCCTGATATCCAATCTAAACCTCCCCTGGTGCAACTTGAGGCCATTCCCTCTGGTCTTATTGCCTGTTACTTGGGAGTTACTTGTTAAAAGTCCAAATTACAGAAACATATTATGAGTTGTAATGAGTTTTTACCCGTCATTGTGGTACAGGTCTACAGTTGGGGTTTATTAACACTCAAACACTTTCCAGGTTTCTCATGTGCTCACACACCTGTGGCCGCGCTTGGTGGGGGTTTCAGCAGCCATTCCCAAGCTCTTGGTCATGAACGTGGCAACTCAAACCAAGCACGGAAAGAGGTGACTGGGAGATAGTCAATGCCATTCACCCAGTAATGGCTAGATCTTCTGCTTCAAAGCAGATTACAACTAAATGTTTTGATTTGTTAGTATTAATCCTGCTAATGATTAGCCTACCTTGTTCTGGTCTTGTATGATATAATTCTTTGAAATCCCTGTTGCATTATACACACAAACACACCAGCACACCGCAAGCAGCTAGAGACCACAGAGCCACCCCCGCCTGGCAAAGTGTCCCAGAAAAGACAATGCCATCACCCTGGTGCAAAGCATCAGAATCAGCACCATTGCCAGCATGGACAATGGGGCACAAATTGTGTCCAGGTTCCTCTCAGCCTCTCTGATCCCTCCTGATCCACACAAAGTGGGCTGCAGGCACCAACCCGCACAGTGTCGTGAATATTGGCTACCAAACAAGGTCCTGGTGACCCATGTGGTGTGGTAGGATCAGGTTTTCCCTGCAGGAGAGGTTTCCAGTGTCCATCAGTCCGTGGGGACACCATGGGCTCACGTGCTCATCCCATCCAGGGGATGTGGAACATGCAGAGGGGAACCCAATGTGGCAACTGAGTCCAAACCAACTACATCACACAGTCCCCAGGAAAAACAGCTGGAGGATCTGCAAAAAAACCCCATGCAACTGCAAAAAAACCATGGGGTGACCAAATGAGCCTTCTCCAGGAAGGTTGTGGGAGCACTGTGCAAGCCTCGTGCTTAGTGCCAACCACCAGAGCCCCACCAGGACTTAGGGAAACCCCTCAGGACCAGTCATGGCATCACTACCCAGGGCAGATTATTGCTGGTGCTGCCAGACACAGGGGGCACATACTGATGCAGTTGTACCTCTGTATATGAAGCCCAAAATGAAGCCTCACCTCCACTTCCAGCTCCAGGAAAGGTTTCACCAACACAAAACAAAGGAGAACTATTTTTTTCCCCACTTTCTCTACTCCTGAAAAGTTGAATAGAGCAGTGAGAAGGTGCAGCTGAGTGGCAGGAGGAGTACAGGCTGGGCACAGGCGATTTTCCCTTTCCAGCACTGGTTCTCCAGCAGGCACCAAGCCCTGGGCACACAGCAGGGTGAGGGCTCTGCAGACCCACCAGTACACTTGCCACAAACCTGCTTCTTGGCTGCTCTGAGACAGCACACCTGGAATTTCCCTCTGCTTTCAAGCCTCTTGACTCTTCTATAGCCCCCTGCAAACCTCTTCTGTCCCATCTCCTCTCTCCTTCCAACTCCACCTCCACGAGCATGAACACAAACCACTTGCACAACCACTTACTTGCACTCCTTTTCATATGATCTCGGCAACTTTTTCTCTTCCCTGGAAGTCTGAGGTCTAGACCTTGTGCTCTGACCAGAGATGGCAAATCCAGCAGCAAATCTTCTTTCAAAGCAAGAAGAAACTAGAGCTCTTTTTCCAAAAAAGCTTGATGAAATTCTCCTCCAGCATCTCAAACAGCGCTTGCTCCTTGCAGAGCGACCAGCAAAGCTCATTTCTGTGGGCTCAGAGGTGTCACTCTCGCAGTGTGACACGGTGCCGGCAGCAGAGAGGGGGTTTCCATCCATCCAGCTCGGCAGATCCGTGTGGAAGTACAGCACAGATTTTTTTTTTACATAACCAGTGTCTGTGCTTGCTCAGACTTGCTTTATGTGGCACTTCTGTCCATTCATTCAGTGAGTGGGGGAAGGTTTTAACCACATCTGAGAAAACAGGAATAGAGGCAACCCAGAGCTGCAGAAATTGGTCACACAAGCACACAGGAACCGTTGTTCTTGTGTAGGCACAAGTGCACACACGTCCTTGGTGACAGAGAAGCACAATTTCTTTCCTTCTTTAACATGCATATGGAGACCCTGATGCCATCACTCTTGCACACATCTTTGTAGACACAGCTACACCATTATTTCACAAAAGAGGTCTTGGTAACCCTTCCCTACTTGACAAAACAATGGTGCCCCTAACCTTGAACTTGCCAATTGCTTTGGGAAGGAATTAGACTAACAAATTACTTCAATTTTGCCAAGAAGGGGAAAGCTGAGCTGGGATCCTGCTTGCTCTGCAGACAGAGGGCTGGGAAGGCCAGTGAGGTGACCATCAGCCAAAGGAGCTGCTGTTAGCAAGGGGCAAATATCAAGGCCCTTTTTGTGCCATATTGTTTGCTTTCTGGTGAATATGTTATGTTTGTCTTGCTGTCTACTTCTGGGATATCTATGAAAGAGCATTTTTCATGCTCAGTGAGTTAATTATTAGCCATGGACAAGTGGCCACTGAGCAATTAGAAATCACATTACAAGGAAGAAAGCACAACAAAACACCTTTCATCTTAACACGGAAATAAAAGACTTTGTCTTCTACCGGGAATTACCCTTAATAAAATTGTGTCACTTGACACCCTGAAATCAAATTCCTCTGCACGTTTATAAAGACTTGGCACCCATCATCTTCTCTAGAACTTGGAGTACGCATGTAGATCAACATCCACACTCAGGAAATGCACATTCCCATCACTGCACCAAGACAGCGTCCAACAGCAAACTCAGTTCAGGCCAAAGACAACAGTTTTAAGACAACAGAATTAAGAACCTTGGCTTCCTCTGAGCTTTCACTCATTCCTAAACAAGGGACAGGTCAGAAATATCCTGAAGGCTATGGATACGTTTCAAGAGCCCTGCAGCTTGGTTTGAGAGTTCCCAACAGCCATCATTTTGAGTCCTGGGCAGGGGTTAATTTGGGTGCAGTAGGTTTGTTGGATGTGCAGGTGGGACAGTGCTTTATTGGCCTAAGTCTGATTCTTGGAGGGGTAGATCCCTGCATATCACTAACTTTACCAGCAGCTGAGGAAAGAAAAAAAAATGGAGGTGGAAATATTTCCCTTTTTCTTTTGTGTGTCCTCAAAGAGATCAGGGAAACAAAGAGCAGTAATTAAACACTGGCTTCAGATGGAAATTCTGCTCTATGACGTAGGGAAGAAATTTGGACATAAGGAAGACATTTTTACAATCAGGGTGGTAAGACACTGGCACAGGTTGCCCAGAGATGTTGTGGGTACCCCATCAGTGGAAGTGTTCAAGGTTGAACGGGGCTTTGAGCAGCACGATCTAGTGAAAAATATCCCTGCCCAGAGCAAGGGGCTGGACTAGATGATCTTCAAAGGTCCTTTCCAAACCAAACTATTCTGTGGAAGCAGGTTTGCGTAAGGAGTGGTTTTGGCACTTGGGCTCACAGGGGAACAAGCCTTCCTTTCACTGCATGAACAACGTCAAGAGAAAATATGATCCCAGCTATTAAACTATGAGAAGTAGCATTATCTCCTGGAAAGGGTCAAGTGGGCAGCTGAGTTCTGGGTGGTCAGGTTGCTGATACCTGCCAGGGATCAGCACTTTTCCACCATTTCTGGACTTCAGCCTTGTGGCGAGCTGTTCCGATTTAAAAGCATAAAAGCAGGTATAATTTCCGATTTTGAATCAAACCTCTTCTGGTTTGACCAAAATTGCTTCTTACGCTGTGCACAGCGATGCTGTTGCCTGCCCAAGGGATGCTTTGCTCTGATGGAGACATTGGTGGTTTTTAGGCATTGCATTAACCAGGTTTGTCATAAGAACATCTCCCTTCGTTTTACAGAAGAGAAGGTTGGGGTGTTGGGATGAGACCCACGGGCAGTCACGATGCCAGGCAGCAACACAGGCAAGAACAGAGTTACCAGCTCCCTCTTTCCCATTCAATCGCTTGACAGAAGTGATTAAATGCTGTATTTTGTCTCTAGCTCTATAGCCACAACTCTCATATCCTTCAGGCATGAGCATTACTGGATCACTTGAAGATTTAACTTAATCATTTTGAAAATGTGACAATTCACCAACTTCTGTGCCTTTTTTCAGGGAATGCAAGAAAAATGACTTCACTAGCATTCATCTTCCTGCTCGCCCTCCTCCCAGCCCAATCTGCAAGCAGCAGACACCTCCCCAAGACAGCAAGTAAGTGTCACCCGTCGGGGACACAGATCTTGTGGGTGGCCTGAGCTCAGAGGTGGCATCACTGAGTGGGGAGCAGGGTTCAGGGAGCATCTCTCCCTCATCAGTGCCCACCACTTCCATGGGACCTGTCAGACCCATGATGCTGCTCAGCCCGGGGTCCCTGCTCGCCCCAGTCCACCCGTCCTGTGCCACAGTCCCATGGGGTTGTGTACCAGAGCTGACATTTACAGCCAACATGTTTTCCTCTTGCAGTTGAAAGCCCTGTGTTTGGACCACAGCAGGTATATGGGCTGGTCGAGGGGTCTGTCACCGTGACATGCTTCTACCCTCCCACCAGTGTGAATAGACACGACAGAAAGTACTGGTGCAAGCAATCAGCCACGGGCTGCACCACCATTGTCTCTACCAGTGGCTACACCGCATCAGGCTTCCAAGGAAGAGTCTCCATCATCGACTACCCACTGGCAAAGAGCTTCCAGATTAACATGACCGGGCTCATAGAGGCAGATGAAGGCACCTACCAGTGTGGGATTGGTATCAATGGCAGAGGGCTCTCCCACAAAGTCGTCCTGGAAGTTTCTGAAGGTAAATTACAGTCCTGGGGCTCCTTAAACTATTATTTTCTTTTACTTTTTTCTCCTGTTTTTTTTAATAAGGCTCCACAGATAGTGTGTCCAGTGTCTAAGAGCTCAAGATGCTCCATGTTTTCAGGAAACACCAGTTTTTCATTTTCGCCCCTCCTCTTACAGCATTAATATTTTTTTTTTTAACTAAAACTCTGGCATAAAAATCAGATTAAACGAATCTCACCTTAAGGTCACAGACATTGCTTGGAAGCTGCTAACCTCTCTCAACCACTGAAGTTTGGGGAGATGCATGCAGTCTGAGGCAGAACTGCCCATCCCTCCGATGTACCCTCCAACTCATGGCTGTGCAAGCCAAGCCTGTGCTCGAGTCCAGGGGAACACGGTGTGCAGGGTGGCACCCCACGGGCACAGAGCATGGTGCAAACTCATGGCATGTCCCTTGGCAAGAAGGCTCTGGAAGAAACCCTGCTATAGAGCAGGCAGTGAAACACGTTTCAGGACTGAGGTCTCTGTGCTGTCTCAGACATGGGACATAGCTGAGTAGATCATTACATGTGAGGGTGGTGAGAGCCTGGCCCACGCTGGCCAGAGAAGCTGGGGCTGCCTCATCCCTGGAGGGGTTCAAGGCCAGGTTGGAGGGGGCTTGGAGCAACCTGGTCTGGTGGGAGGTGTCCTTGCCCATGGGATGGTCTTTAACGTCCCTTCCAAAGCAATCCATTCTGTGATTCCATGGTCATGCTCTGACCAGGAATGGCACATGATCACGTAATATAGCAAAGGATAGAGAAACCCTATGCTAAAAAAAAGCCTTTGAAGGTACAGTAGAGTCACCCACAGACAGAGCTGGCAGTAGGCATTGACTGGTGTCTCTGTATGCATAGGTCCACACGTACCCGAGGGGGCTGATCTCTTCTACGTGAAGCTGCACAGCACTTTGACCATGGACTGCAGCTTTGGGAAAGAGTATGCAAGCTATAGGAAATACCTGTGCAAGATGGACAAAAGGGGCTGCCAGAATGTTGTTGATACTTACCAGAAATATGGTGAGGATTACGTTGGGCGAGTTATGCTGACCAATACGGAGCCTGCAGGCTCATTCAGCGTCACAATAACTCAGATGGGCTGGGAGGACTCTGGCCTGTACGTGTGCGGGGCTGGCACCTACGAGCAGAATGGTGTATCGAAGCAGCTGGACGTGCACGTCTATGAGGGTAAGTTATTCCCAGTGGTTTTTTTTTTTCCTTTATCTGTGCTTCTCTTTAGCAACATCACTGACAGTCCCACCTTAACACTTAACAAGAACTTTAATTTAATTTCACAGAGTGCTATTATCCTGTCCTCTCATCTAGATACTTCTTTCTATCCATTTAGTTATCTGTAACATACTAAACCATGGCTAATAAAGCTTGTATCATGACTTAACTTTCCCAGCAGTGGCTAGCCCAAAACTCCAGAAGGCAAGTTCTGCCTACCTGTTTGAGACAATCAAATGGTCTCTTCAAGGCTTAATTCCTTAAATCTCAAAATGAGAGATGTAGAAAGAAGACCTGCCCTTCTCCTAGCAAAGGGAGCAAAACTTTTACATGTCAGTACACAAAGACAACCACTGCCTAGTGGATTTGGGAAAAAGAAAGGCCTGACAGACCCTTTAGGGTTAATTCCTGGCAGTGCCAGGACAGTTCCCTACTATCTGCACCCCTGAGTTTCACCTTGCCTTGCTTTAGCCAAAACAGCTTTGTTTGATTTGATAATATTTATTCTCTTGGGAGAGTGCCACAGGGGCAAAAGTTAGACTTGTAGAGCTACTAATTTCATTTTTTATCTCCAGAGTCAAAGGTTCCTCAAGGAAAGCCCACAATATTTGGAGTAAAAGGAAGTTCAGTAACTTTTGAATGCCGCTATGAGCCTCTAAGAAGGTCCTCGTTGAAGTACTTGTGCAAGTGGAGAGAAAACGGGTGTGCTAAGATCATAGATAACGAAGGGTTTGTGCAAGGCCTGTATGAAGGAAGAGTGGCCATGTACAACAACCCACAAAACAACACGTACACCGTCATCCTCAACCAGCTGAGGAACAGTGACCAAGGCTATTACTGGTGCATGACAAACAAGGACGATGAGCAGCAGTCATCAACTGAGCTGAAGATCATAGATGGTACGAGCTCCCTGTAAGAACCCAGGACCTAACACTCGCGCGTTGGCAGATCTCTGTCTGCTCAGTAGGTACAAACCAACCTCCTAAGCCCCATGAAGGAGCAGATATGGCTTTTCAGGAAAAGAAAAGTACATCAATGTGAGGTCTAACCCTGGCACAATGTTTCACCTTATAAAAGTTCAATCTCCCCGCACCCCAGTAGGTTTAAAATGGAAACACAAGGCTTCAGTTTTATGCTAAAGTGTTGTTAAGAGTTTCTTATGCAAGTATTTCTTAAGCCTTACAAAAAAACCCTCCAGCTTTCACCCAGAGGTGCACATGCAGTATCGCCAACATTAATTTAGCAATGGGAGGAGCGCTGTCCTTCAAAAATACATCTCCTGGTTCACCATCTCTAGCAGCACCACTACCAGTTGATGACTATTCCCACCACTGAAACTACTAACACCAGTCTTGACGTTCTGTTTGCCCTCACAGGACAACCTGGACTGCAGGGAAAGAAGGATGTGGAGGTGCAAGAGGGTTCACGGGTCGACTTAACTTGCTCTTATCCGTGCAAATACTACTCCTACCAGAAGTACTGGTGCAAGTGGAGCAACACCGGTTGCACCCCCATGCCTGCTTCTGACCAAAGGCAGCCGGGGATGAACGTTGGCTGTGACACCGACAACAAGACAGTGATCCTGAGCTTCGACTCGGTGTCAAAGACAGACCAAGGCTGGTACTGGTGTGGGGTGAAGCACAACGGCCTCTACGGGGAAACCATGGCAGTGTACCTGACGGTGACCGGAGGTGAGCTCCAGGGCAAAGGCGGTTTCCTTCTCCTTGGGGCTGTGAATCAAGCTGCCTTCTGCTGAGGGAAAAGTCCTCTCCGCATCCACTAGGCTGCAGCACCTCAAAACAGAAGTGCTCTCATCCAGGCAGCCTCCCAGAGAAGGTGCTGAGATCACTCTGATTTTGTGCAATTTGTCGTACAGGTTTTCATCCACTCACCGTTTCCCGGTCATAAAAAACCCCGTCAGTCTAAAAATCACTTCCTTTCACAGGAAGTGATTTTTTACTTTTTAACCTGGTCCTGACTAATTATTGCTATTACAATATGTAACTTCACTTAAATTAAGCAACATCTGGCACCTGTCAGGTGAAGGGCTGCACGGAGTTTGGAGACACACCTTGCTCCAGGGAGCTTATTATCATAATAAACAGGAAAATATGAGGGAGCAGGAAAGGAAGGGCTATCACCCACTCCCCTGGGACAGCAAGGGGCTTAGTCTCAGCTTTGGCACAGTATTTTGTTTTTCTTGGGAAGGAAAATTGTCAGAAGCTGAGCAGAAAAACCTATAGCACTAGATATCCCACAGACAACCATCATCAGTGGATGATGGTCAAAGTGAAAACAGAGAGAAATAGTCTTATTTCACTGCCTTTGGTGGGCAAAGAAATAGAAATAAAAACAAACCAAGTATTCAAAATTTGCTCCAGAAATACTAGAGGCAGAACTTCGAAATGCAAGGCTTCTCAAAAGTGTGTAGGGAGAGGGAGCCTACTCGAGATTTCTGCAGCAAGTTATTTAAAATAAGGTTATTTCAGATCTCTAAGCCCCATTTCAAAGAGCCTCTCACCTACAGCCAAAACCCGCTGCAGTTCCACGTGCACCAAATACACCCCAGTAGTTTCTGTGTCACCGTCTCCGTTCTGCTGCTCGTGCAACTAATGGTCCCTTCTTCCCTGGGAAATGTAGGAAGCGCTGCCAACAGTGACCTCAACCTCCTGGAGAACGCCGAGCCCCCGGCCCACGCTGAGCCCACCAGCCGTGCCGAGCCCCCGGCCCACGCTGAGCCCACCAACCATGTTGAGCCCTCCAACCACGTTGAGCCCCCGAGCCGTGCCGAGGATGGTTTTATTCCCCGAGGAAGGTCCCACAGCGACCTTAGGGCTCAAGACGCAGCTGTCTCGGGAAGGTTGGTTCCCTCCCAGCCTCTGGTCATTTATGATATTTGTGAAGTTTCTATCAGCCCAGTGCTGTGTTTGCACACTGCGTGTGTGGTTTAGCAACAACAACAAAAAATAATCCTGTCCCCAAAGAACTTAGCTCAAAACATCAGAGGAATAGAAGCAAAAAGTTATAGCAAAAGGCGAGATGTCTTAAAATTAATCTCTAGGCCCAATGAGAAAATACAGTCCCAGAAGGGAACTATTAGAGATTCCAGGTACAGCAAAACTAATTGCAAACACCTCTGTCGAGATTACAGAGCTTTCCTTCACACGTTTATAACCAAGGTGCTGATGTACCTGGTTTGGCACAAGTTCTGCCCTGCATTTTTGTTCATTCCCCTATGATGTGCTGGGATACAGTTCATCAATTAAATCACATCACGCTCACTCATATTTATCATAGATTTTAGACTGTTGGAAATTCATATACGTTATTCAGTCTTCAATAATAATAACAAAATGCATTTCACAGCTTAACGATACATCTTTTCCCTCCACTCCAGCTCTGATGAAGGCCACGGCCCCAATAAACTTGTTTTAATCCTATTATTCAGTCTTCAATAATAACAACGAAATGCATTCCACAGCTTAACGATACACCTTTTCCCTCCACTCCAGCTCTGATGAAAGCCACGGCCCCAATAAACTTGTTTTAATCCTGAGCCCTCTTGGTGCCGTGCTCCTGATCCTCGTGGCAGTTTTCGCCGTGTTTAAATACAGGCAGCTGAAGAGATCTGGTGAGTCCCTGCCCTTCCCCATCTCTAAGAAATCTCAGCAATATTAAGACAAAAATGCTATTTTGTGCCCGCTGCTGGGCTGAGCTGCTCCCCTGGTACCCCCCATGCCATGGGGAGAGCAGGGACCTCGTTTCTCCCCCTGACCCCATCCATCCAGCTCCAACACCCAGCGGGGAGGGTGCCTGGGCTGAGACAGAGACCACCCCTCCGGGGGCTTTGGGTGCTGCATTGCTGGGTGTCTCCCTGCACGGAGGCATTTGGGATGCGGATGCGCTCACCCCAGCTCCATGCAGGGTATTTATCTCCTCCCTCTTCACAGACCTGGTGTCCGTGGGGAGCTACAGGACAAACATCAGCATGTCAGACTTTGAAAGCGTGAAGGATTACAGCGCGAGCAATAACGCCTGTGTGAAGGAGACCCAGGAGACCCAGATAGGAGGGGACGGTAGGTGGCTGCCTGGGGGATGCTCTCCCATGGGTTTGCAGAAGGACCCCACAAAAGCCACAGAAATACCTGCCCAGTGATGACCCTCAGACCCTAACGCCTCCCCTCCTCTCCCTGCAGAGTTCGTCACCACCGTGGTTGCCCCGGAAAGTGCTGCTGAGACAAAGAAGGCAAAAAGGGTAAGAGGAGGCAGGAGGGAACCTACTGACCTGAGACACACAGCCACAGCCCTCCAACTTCTGCCAAAGGGGTTGCCTTCTCCCAGGGGCCTTATTTACACTCAGGTGCTCTCCATCTTACCCTGATCCCACCACCTGCTGCACATAAGCATCGGTGGGGGAGCCTTAACCCTTTCCTGACCCCATGTTTTAGTAGGGACAATAACACAGTACCCCAAATCAGCCCCAGGTAGGGTCAGGGCTTGGTTGTTACCATAAGTATAAAAGATTGAAATAAGCAGATGACCAGAAGCCAGAGCACATCCCACCTCCCAGCCTTCCCCCAGCACCATGCTCCCATGACAGCAGCTGTCCAGGGGGCAGGAAGGGCTGTGACTTGCTCCTGTGGCTGTGGCAAGCCCCTGCCACCCCCTCTTTGGTAAGATCATAGCCAAGGGCCACCCACCCCACTCTAACCAAAGGCACCAGATGCAAGCCCTTCCTTTTAGAAGTCCCCAGCCAAAGGCGATATGTAGGTGTCATAAGTGCAAAAAGCTGAAACAGAGCAATAAAGGCAACTATCAGGAAACCAGTAAAACCCAGCAGCTTTAGGGCAGGTGAGCTGGGTCCCCAAATGTGGGGACAGGCACGTTGTGGAGTCCCAAACCCACAAATATTTGGGGTCTTCCCTGAGGCTGAGCAAAGGCGTGATGCTCTCACCTTGGCAGCGGGTTGTCCCACTCACCCGGTCTGCCTGTATCACCCCAAAACACTCATGGTCCCCCGGTGCTGCCTGTCTTAATGCTGCCCTCTCTCCTGCCATGTCCTGCTGCCCATCCCTGTTCCCCTGACGGTGTCCCCCTGTCCTTCCCCAGAGCTCCAAGGAGGATGCTGACCTCGCCTACTCCGCCTTCCTCCTCACCTCCACCAGCATCGCCCAGGGCGGCCCCGGGGAGGGCAACGCTGCCCCAGAGGTGTCCCCCCAAAACTGGGAGGGCCAGATGTGAACGCGAGGGACCAAGAGGTGGCAGTGACTGGGACCGTCTCTACCTTGAGGAGCAGAGCAAGACATCAGCAAGCAGCACCCTTTATTGCTAACTGCAATTTCCTATAGCTTGACCTTTTTTTTTTTTTTTTTTTTTTTTTGCTTAAATTCAGCTTTGAGAGGTGATTTAGGAGGAACCATTTGATGCCAAGTGGGGTGGCTGGGCTGGAGGTGCAGGTCTGAGCGAGCAGGTTGGACTGGGAAACAGCAGGGGCTGGTGTAGCTTAGCCCACCACCAGCCCCAGCCCCACCAGTGCCCTCCCAACACGGTGGGCTCTCAGAGGCACATTTTGCAAAAACAACAAAAAAAATTTCTCATATTCTTTTAAAGGCAGCTGGAAAACCCTCTAGAACGACAACCCGTGTTTTTGATTCCTCTTAGCTTTTTCACCCCAAGGGCAGTACCTGCAGACCAGACGTGGTCTGAAGTGTTTTTACACACAAGCAATAACGAAAACCATTGGCTTTCACCAGACGAGGGGGCCTCACAGTCCGTGGGAGGGCAGGGGGAGAGTGCACCCAAAGATGGGATGCTTTTGGGAGGGGCTTTCTCCCCCTCCTCTTACTGCAGCATCGCATCTGGTGTTGCAATTGGTACAGGACCTTAGAAGAAACCCGCAATTAATGGAGATAAACAGGAAACGTTTTGAGTAATCTCATGTGCATTTCCATCAACAGCAGGAATTGACCACGGAGTGACATTAATTAGTATGAAAACTTACCAGCAGCCCACACAGCTGACTGGGCAACACGCGCCGGTGCTCATGGCACTGTATCCATTTGCATGGTCCAGACCAAACTCCCCAGAGCAGCTGAACCAACAACCTCCCATTTCTGACCTGGAGCCGGAACAACCGAGCCCAATCCGTGCTCCTCTGCCACCGGGCCACCCGCTGAGGGTGGCCTTTGAAACCCACCCTTCGCTTAATAAACCTGAGCCACACATCACTCACATTTTCCCCGGCTGACTTCATGTTTATCCAGGCAGAAACAAGGATGACTGTGATTAAATGTTGTCTCTTGGTCTTATTTCCGAGCGAGGATGACTAAAGAGAGAAAAGTAATTTACTGAGGCAGGGGTTTCCAAACCGCAGCGTGACACTGCTGTCCGTCAGCTAGATGGGGGTTACAGAAAGCCGAATACCCCGCAGATAAAGCAAAGTAGGAAGCAGCAATGATGAAAAAATTGTGACAAAGAGGAGAAACACTTTTCCCTGTATGCCAGGAACAGGATGGGCAGGTGCCTGCCTGGCAGAGAGAGGGGCTGTGAAAGGTTCCGGGACAGAAGGGCCAGCAACTCCACAGGCAAATTCAAATCCCTGAGCCTGGGTTGGTTATTTGCAGCTCTGACAGCAAGCCATTAAAATATAAAGAATGAGGAGTGTTACCCTGGCTATTTGTTACCCAAATTATTCCTGAATCACAGACCTCCCTGCAATAAGCCCTGAGATGAGCGTGGCTCATTGCAAGGAGGAGGCGGCAGCTCCGGTGGCATTTGTGATTTATTTGTGTTTTCAGGGCTGCTCTCACACCCTCACTGCTGTAGTCACCACCTCACTGATGGCAAGGCTGGGACCCCCAATGTCTGGTAGTAGCTCATCATCATCATCCTCACCTCCCGCATCCCCCGGTGGTGTGGTGGGAAGGGGCTCAGCTATGGGAAGAGGCGTGGAGGGGCCAGGACAGGTCTGTGCCCGCCCGCAGTTGCTGGAAGTGAATGAATTATTCTGGTGCAATAGGGAAGGCGTGCGCTTGGAAAGCGTCCCCCGGGGGTGAGCAGTCATGAATCTGCAGGAAAACGCTCAGGTTTGGAAATTTTGGAGAGGAGAAATTTCCCTTTTGCTCTCCCTTTGCAAATCTACTTCCTCTTCAGCCTGCCTGCCGGGCAGCCTTTTCTCAGCTCCGCTCCTCCCGCACGGGCTGGGAGCAGCGAGGAGGAGCTGGAAACGTGGGTGGGCTGAGCATCCCACAGCCCCACAGCCCCCTGCCCACGGGTCCTGCTCCTGCCCATCTCCAGCATTTCCATCCAGCACCTCGTTTCCCAAGGGGCATCCCCCTGGGATGCTGTGGTGGGTGGGAAAGTGTAAACATAGTCTGACATGAAAAGCAGGAAAACACGTGTGGAGTGAGGCATGAAACCCTCCACACAGGATGTAGTCAGTGTGGTGAGAGTCTGGCCCAGGTTGCCCCATCTCTGGAGGGGTTCAAGGCCAGGTTGGAGGGGGCTTGGAGCAACCTGCTCTGGTGGGAGGTGTCCCTGCCCAGGGCAGAGGGTGGCACTGGGGGGGCTTTAAGGTCCCTTCCAACCCAAACCATTTCTATGAAATCTGATAAATAGTAGTAATTGTGACAGCATACGCTAAGGATGTGGAATAAACCCCACACATCTCACTCAAGCTGTGATCCAGAGCTCATCACAACCAATGAGCAGGTCCACCAGGACCTCACCGAGCAGCCCCATCTCCTTCATCAGACTGTTTGCCAAACATGCTGACTGATTTTCTTTGATTGGTGATGAGCTCTGGTATCTCATTGCATCACTGCTTCATTCCCAATGCTTTTTCTGTAACAGAAAATCACGGTACGTGCAAGGTATGGTTACATGGTTGATTTCAAGGGTGATGGTGTTGAGACATCAGCTTCCGTGAACGCTGACAGAGTGTGGAGGGGTGTATTCACCCGTCCATGCCCTGGCAGCAGGACAAATGAAAGTCACAGTGCAAAAATTCATGAGAAAGCAAACTAAGGGAATCAAAATCCCGAGAGGCTTTCCTTTGGCATAAGCAAATATTTAAGAAAGGATAGTGAGCAATCAAGGAGATCTTTCCTTTAAAAGTGAATCACCAAATCCCGCTCAGCGTGAAGCACACGTACATGCTATAGGCAAATGCTGGTGAGCTCACCCAGCCAGGTCACCAACAGCACTGTTTTGGGAAGGGACAAGGATTCTCCTCCTCTGCAGCACCTCATTCTGCTGGTGCCTGGTGGAAGGTGCAGTGCCCACCGGACTGACGCAACGCTCTGGCAATGCCTCTTTGCTCCTGGAGGTCTTGACCAGGTTCCTTCTGTGATGGGGATGAAACCAAAGCAATAACTAGGTTCTCCTTGAGGACACAAGGACCTTATTCCATAATAGCAAAATCCTACTAAAGAGCCTCTTCTGCAGCTAAAGCCTTCCCCGTGTCACCTCTGTAGCATCATTAGAAGTTGTTCAAGTGTGGAACAGCCCCCTCTCCATCCATCCCAGCTGCTGAAGGTTGTCCGTGCCCATGGGCAGGAAAGGGAGAGCTGGAGAGCATTGACCTGTCCCAAGGGAACAGAGGTGCTGAGAATAGGTTTGTGCAAGTCCTAGAAGCAACAACTCGACCCTAACAGCAATAAGAGCTGCTCAGAGATGGGGGAGAACATGCAGTGTCCTGGTTGTTCTCGTGCCACCATAGCTGGCAGGAGTTTTGGTACACCTTGCTCAGCTTAGCTGATTCTCAAACCAAAATCTACCCTGTCGGAGATCTACCCTCCAGTCTGACTCAAGCCTCATGCCTAGTCAATGCAGCAGTAAGGCTTTATCACTTGAAATATTAGGACTAGAGTGTTACCAGGGACATAAACATCCAGCTGCTCCCCAAGCATTTACCTGGGCCCTGGCACCAGCTGTATAAAACACCTCCTGGCTGCTTGGAGAGATGACCTGGGTGGTCTTGATCCATTTACCTTAGTCCTCTGCCGTTAACAGATGCTGCAGCACTATGTGTATTAACACTTTGTATGAAAACACAGTGGATAATATAATTGCAGCGTGCAGAACCAGTGGGTACCAACAATGTATGTGCAGCCACTGGCGGCTAAAGGAGCCCAAAACAGGTGAAAACAGACCAGAGCTACACATTATGCACAATAAAAAGGGTCTTGTGGGCAAGTGGGGGTAATTTAGCACCATTCAGGTCTAAACTCTGGTCTCTCTGGTATGGCAGGAATGATGCATCACCTCTGGGACACCAGCCTTACTGGGAGTGACAATATCTGCTATGAAAGGGCACCATGATAAGTTCAGAAAGTTTCGCCAACAAGAAATATATAATTCCTCAGAATTTTGACAAACAGACTCAGCACAGTTTCAAGTGGGGTTTATTTACAGTAATTGCAATTTCCACAAAGCTTACTAGCGAGTGTCAGTAAATTACAGAGTACATACAAGAACCTTTTTCTATTCAGCAACCACATATCTTGCACAGAAGGTTTTCTTTTACTGATAAGGCAGAAAATACCATCTCAAAAGGAAACACAGGTTTCTAAGGCCTGACATACCTGCTAGGAGCTATTCTTGGAAGCATTTCTCACCTTGTGCACCTTGTTTCAGGCAGAGCAATCAGCAGCCGCCGTCACGTAGGACTGAGCCCAGATTTATGAGCATCAACTCCTCTACACCAGAGCTGTTCCAGCAGGCACTCAGAACTCAGGAATGTATATTCCCCATACAAAAATTTTATAATTTAAACAATACTTTTATTAAATGATCACAGCTTATGCCTGCTAGTAAGAGGAACCCTTTTAGACTTTCCCTTGGAGAGCATCCTTTGACAGAAGTCAGCTAAGGGGGTGCTACGCTGATTTGATCAAACTCGGTATTTCCATCTTTAATGCAAGAGATGTATGTGGACCTGGCCAGGAAAACACTCAGTGTTTGATCGACCAGAGCTGCAATCAGTGAGGAACTGCACTGATACAGTACATTATTTGCCCGTTCACCGCTGGTGTGTGCATTGGCCCAACAGCTTCGTTAACCCCGGTCGTTGGTGGGTCGTTAGCACCTTCTGCTCTCTAACCAGATTTCTCTATCCAGTCTAGTAGGATGTCCAGCTCCCCTAGGGATTTAATCGCTGCAGATGTGACATTCAGCTGAAATGATATAAAGGAATAAGTTGTAGGCAAAGATAGCAACTACAGCCGAATGTAAAGAGAATCTGAATATCTGCATTAATTACTAGACGTAGTCATCAACTTACCCCTTCGTAGTTTGCAAGTATTTGCTTAAATTTCTCAGCAGATTCCTCTCCACACAGACACTTATTCTGCTCATTCTAAAAGAAAAAAAAAAAAAAAGATAGAATTCATTAGTTTGGGGCATTCATTTTTAAAAATAAAAGATCAGTTTCTAATTATGCACTTATTCTGCTCATGCTAAAAGAAAAAAAAAGATAGAATTCATTAGTTTGGGGCATTCATTTTTAAAAATAAAAGATCAGTTTCTAATTATGCTGGAAATTACTGTAGAGACTGAGTCCTTAAACTCTGGAAAAGGCTGCAGGTCTTACATCAGACTTGAGTTGACTTTGAACGACAGAGGGACAGGATAAATATCATTCTTGAGAACTACCGTGGGAGGTGGCTGATGAGTGGCAAGTATAAAAATTTCTCAGCCGACACACTCACTCTTCACATCATGCTTCTTGGTAATCTTGTTAAAAGTATTTTTATAAATAAGGATTTTGTGACTTTATAAAGCACATAGGTTTATTTATACACCAATTACTAACAGATGGAACGGAGCTGTAGCAATACCCAAGACTTACACATTGCCCGAGTTTCCTCTTCACGCTGAGGAAGGAGTTGGCGATGCTGCTGATCTTTCGGTTGACGAACGAATCCTCCGTCTTGCAGTGTTTGAAGACTTTGTCCACGTAGAAGTTGAAGAGCTGATGGGTGATGCAGCATCTATCTAACGGCTTAAGGAATGAATTTCATTTTTAAAAGGTCTTCCAAAGGGCTTTAAAACAGTTGTCACCAGCTTTTTTGCCCTCCTCTAGAATAAACCACCTCTAACACCAAGCACGGTAGCCGGGCACAGCAGGATGTTTTGACTCATACAAAGCTTTTACAGTGGTGCTTGATGTAAACTGATAAGATATATAGGAAGCTACTTCAGACTGATTTTCCAAGACATCCATCCTCAGCAAGTCTCACTGAGCCAACAAAATAATTAGCTGACTTTGTAGCTGGGTGTTAGATGCTGAGACCTGAAGATGTGGCCCACATCTAGAGCCTTAGAGTGTAAGAGAGCCACAAAATCCTTATTTATAATGTTTTTCACCTCCCAAGATCACATTCACCTGCTTTTGGATTCTCTAATATCTTTCTACCCAGATCCTGATTCACCTCGCTGTGTCTCCACCGACCAAGGCGGTGAGGAACCGCAGCTAAAGCTCCTGCAACTGGAGCATCACATGCAACAACGAAAAAGGTAAATGCCTCTGCCCACCATTTCTGGAAAGAGAGTCAGGGTGAAATCCCAGTGCAGGAACCGGCAGTGGGTCACCCACCTGTTCTCGCCTACGTGATCCACATCACTTTATCCTCCCTGACCTGCGCTGTCTGCCAGCTTCTGTGTTTCACAGGAACTTAAAAGTCATGGTATTGAATGACTTCCCCAAAGGCCCCGAGGTGGTGCACCTCCTGCCTGCTGTT
Organism: Calidris pugnax; assembly: GCF_001431845.1. Taxonomy (NCBI): domain Eukaryota; kingdom Metazoa; phylum Chordata; class Aves; order Charadriiformes; family Scolopacidae; genus Calidris; species Calidris pugnax. The sequence continues at coordinate 2,862,104 of NW_015090898.1, forward strand.
AGGACCCCACCTGGTCAAAATTATTCAAACTGGAGAGAGGGTAAGGACACCTACCTTAACCTTGTGCAGAGAATGGGGATGAGACAAGATGCTCAGGGTCCTGATGGTGTCTCTGGCTTGCTGAATGGGAGGAGATAGAGATGGTGATAGACCTCCAGAGGACCTTCAGGAGAAGTCCACTGAGGAGCTTCCCCAGCTCCATAAGAGCCCACAGCAACAATACTTACGATGTTGGCTTTAATTGCGGTGAAACCAGACCTGATCTCAGTCACACTCATTGAAACCCTGCAGGGTCCAAAGTGGAAGATTTTGTTCCCCGTTGTCGGCATCAAATTCAAGCAGCAGGACACAGAGAGGAGGCAGAGGAACAAGTGGGATCCCTTCATGCTGCTGCCTGGAAGACCTGTTCAAGGAATACAATATTGCCTCACTGTCTTTCCTAAATAATACAATTATAATTCTTATGAAAATATAAGTATTTTATGTAGAACTTGTATCTGTCCACTTGTATTAAAGACACCCCACACTGATTAGTATCTCTTACCCATTTCTTCTTGACTCCTCATGGGCAAGAGAAAAAAACTCAAATACAAACCAATATTTAACAGAAGGTCCCAAAAGAAGTAAAAAGAAAAATAAAGAAAAATATACTAGTAAAAGACTGCAGGCAAATAGATAAAGTCCTTCTGAAAAACTTTCAGCAGAAAAATAAATACAGTTAAATTAAATTTTTAAAAGTCTACTGACTCGGAGGCAGCAGGAGGTAACTGTCACTGAAAGCAGAAGATCTCAAAGTCCGATCACAAAAGAAAATGCTTTTCTTCAGAAAGAACATACTTCAAACACACTTTTTGTTAGCACTGAAAACTAAGGTTATTAATGGAAAAAGTCCTTTTAGAGATACATTACAGGAATACAAGGAAATATGCAGGAGTGTACAGAGCAGAAGGATAAAGTCAGTATTTTACCTTGCTCTTTGATGTGGGTTCACCTGTCTTGTCGACGTCTGACCTGAAGAGCTCCGAAGAACACGCTTTTATCCAGGTATCGGGAGGAAATAACTCTTGGATTAACTTTTGGGATTTTTCTTGCTTTTCCCAGCACGTATTTCCCTTTGTAATTTGCTGAATTAATGAGCTAGTGAAAGGGACCAGCTCTCTCACCCACAGGTGTTTCCCTCTCCCACGGAGGCGGGAAATCTTGGCATCGCTGCATCATTTCGCGTTCGGGAAGAAGGACACGAGCAAAAGGAGGGACCATCGGGGGGGTTACGTGGAGCCATGTTGCCAAGCCCCCCCCGGAGAGGGGCTGTTCCCGACTCCCTTGGAGGTGTTGGGATGCAGGAAGCCGAGTGGCATCACCTTCCCCCAAGGATGCCAGTGGTCCAAACCCCCCATGGTGGGAAGGTTGCTGGCAATGGGACGGGGGGTGCCAGTAAAAGGTGTGTGACTCAGAAAGTTGGCAAGACCTTTCTCCATCAGTGTCCTGGCACTCGGGACCTTTGCCCGCTGGATATGGGGGACCCTACTCTCAGTCTGGCTCCTCAGGTGGGTGGACAATTATCTCCATTGTCACATCCCTGGTATTTGGAGATCTGAGATGCCCAGGAACGAGAAGGTTTTGGGACGCAGCACCCACCTCAGTGCCAGAAGAAGTCACTTGGTTTTCAGGAGCACAGGTGACTTAGGTGATGATTATGCACAGCCCAAAGCTCCCACCCTGCAGAAGGACAGAAATTTCACCCAGACCTTTAGAAGTCCACCAGCCCAGGGGCAGAAGGGAAGTTTTACCCACCAGCAAAGACTTTGACTGCAAAGTCTATGATTACTCTGCCAAAATTAGCTGCTGAGCAAAACTGATACAGCCAAGGTCTTCGAGCAGACCAGGCATGTTCTCACACCAACCTTTCAGACCCAGACTCTCCTTGGGGAACCAGGGTTTGCCAGCTGGGCCACGCTGTCACATGAATGTGGTGGCACTGGTGCAAACCCCAGGCTGGTTCCCCATGCTGTGGGCTCCAAGGCTAGTTTGGTTGTTTTGGTAATCCCTCTGGAGACAGCTCAGTCTAGCCAACAAACAAAATAGAGCAGTTAAACAATCTTCTTGGATGACTTGTACCCAGTAGGGAAGGTTGGGTGGAATTTGATGACATGGAGGTGGCAAAGACACCCCTCTAATCCCACAGCCAACCTCTGGAGCAGCCACGATGCTCTGGGTGAGAGCAGCAGCCTGAGCCTGTGCCTGTTGCAATGCAGGTGTATCTCGTGTGCCACTGCCTGTGGGCCAGGGCTGTTCTATAAAGTTTTGCTGGGTGAGTAATTTATTGATAACCAAGCTCAATCTTGAGCCTATTTCCGTCACCAGGGGAGGACTAGGCAAATAGACTGTGTGCCCAGGCTAGTCGTAGCATTGCATCCAGCTGAAAGTGCACCGAATGCACCAAACGTGCTTCCCTCAACCCCGTGAACTGTAAAACAGCCAACGGGCAGGTCCAAATCCGCAGCAGGTTGCATTTGCCCTTGCTGAGTTGTTGGAAGGATCCTCAGCAGCACGAGGCTGGTAATCTCTGCCCAATTCCCAGCTGCTGCCTGCAATTGCAGCAAAAATTTCCCTTGGAGCAGAGGAAGCGGCACCGGCGGCGTTCCCAGGGAGCCTGGTGCACACCCTTGGTGAGGAAACAAGGGAAGAGCTAATGAGCTCTTACTTAATTATGTAAATTGTATATGAGAAGAACAGTTTTCTTTCTTTTTTTTTTTTTTTCCCCTTTTCGTAACTGAAGTGACGCTCAAGACAGGTCAGCCAAATGCCAGCAGGCAAGAAACAGTCACGGGTTAAAAATTGGCAGCCAGGATGATGGAGGAAAGATGCCGGGGTGAAAGGGGAACCAGAGGGATTTGTCAGATTATCGAGGTCTGGGGTCTGGCCCTGGATGGGCATCCCTTGGACTCACTGTCCTGTCACCAACCCTTGAAAAGCAGAGGCAATAGCATGACCCTCACTGCAGGGGCAAAGGAAAGGAATAACCATGTCAGAGATGGGAAGACAATCCAGAGCTTTAAAAATTAAAAGCAACATGTGCAATGATGACAATTGATTACCCCAATCGTTGGACCCATGGGAGGTCTGGAAACCCTTGTTTTTCAGAACAGATGGGATGGCATCAGCAGGGAGACGTTGGCGTGCGTTGGATGGAGTCCTGATGGAAGCACATCACCCAGGCTTGGCTTTCCCCGGGCAGCTTAAGGGAGGCCCCCGGCGACCTGCCAGCTGGAGCAACAGGGAAACATCCTCCATAGAAACCAGCACGCCACTTCTTGTGTGCTCTGGGAAGGAAGAGGAACAAGAGGAATAGGGATTTCTGAAACCCAGCAGCATGACAATGCAGATGAGCTCAGATAGTAAAATGGGAACTGACTCCCTCAGGCTCTCCCAGAATAATTAATCCTTTCGCGTAGGGCAGCGCTGGGAAGCGAGTTGGGAGTGGGGAAGTGGTCCTTCCCCCAGGAACCCAGCCAGGCAGCTCCCAGCTAACGGGGAAGGGCTCCTCCCTGGGGATTTTACAGTAGGCACGTTATAACAGGGCTCACGAGAAGCAGTTTTGGCCCAAATACCAAGCAAACGCAATGGAGAGGGTTGTTTGCCAGCTGCCAGCACGCTAGGGAATTAAAAACTAAGCCCCGTGCATCATTAGCTTTCCTGAGAAATCGTTTGTACAGAGTGCGTGATGAGCAGCACAGCCCCTGAGCATCTCACATCTGCAGGCATTCAGCTCGGAAAGGCACAAAAAGGGCCAGTTGAAGAGAACAGGCTGGAAAACAGACCTCGGAACAGCCTCTTGGACCACTCTGACTCTCGGCAGCTCCCATCGTTGTCGGGATGATGCTTGGCCTCATCCTGCCGAGCAGACGGCCACGGTCACATCCCCACCACCGCGCTGGGCGGGCATCACTGCACCAGCGACGGAAACAATGCAATGCCAGCAGAAAGCACCAGCCTGCTGCAGACAAATGGCTTGTCGAAATGACTAACAGAGCAGAGGTTCCTGGTGAGCCCCAGAGCGTGACCAGAGACGAGACACCTACTCACCGGCGGCTGGGTACGGCGGGGAAACTCAGCTGCAGCTCCACACCGGTGCCGGAGAGTCCTGCCCTGAGTTATCTCAGTCCTGCTTGGTGTGAGCCACTGCTGACCCAAATTCGTTCATTTCAAACAGCCAAAACTTTTTGTTTTATCCTAAAAAAAAAACAAAACACAACCAAGCTGTTCTGTTCTGGAGGAGCCATGCAGCCAAGGACTGACCACAGGCACACATTAACACTGGGTTTCCAGTAAAGCATTTCAGAGCGATAAGGTACCAGTTTCAATAATGTTTTTTCAATGTAGTTTCATGATATAAGGAAGATCTGATAATACTTTACAGACCATTCTTGGTTTGCCATTCTTTGTCATTACTCATATTTCAGAGCAGCTTTAGGTACACCAGCATTTCAGATATGAGGCTGATAATGGTTTGCACACAGATCCCCAGACCAAGACAACGTGAATGACAGACATGCCTCCAGTAATTTTAAGAAGAGAGAAGTTGATGATAACTGAACTCAGGAACTCTTCCTTCAGGAAAAAGATCTGCAAAAACCAACACATCTACCTGAAACAAAAACGCTTATAGTGTATTTGATCTCTCTTGGTAATACTGTAGCTCAGCAAAATCCCTGCCAAAGGAACGTAATTCAGTTTCCACAGGCAGAAGAAAATGTTTCCATGTGGTTTTTATGCACTGGAGTGATTTCTTACACACCTGCAGTGGTGTAAATTGCCAGGCAGCCCTACCCTAATCCTTGGCTGATGTTAATGGGAAGATGGGCTGCAGCAGTGGTGCTTTGCTGCAGCTCTGAGTAGTTCTCAGCACCTTAAAAATCAGGTTTAATTGCCCAGCAACCACCTGGCCCTCTGATCCAGAGAGCCTGGCGTTAATGGGAAGATGGGCTGCAGCAGTGGTGCTTTGCTGCAGCTCTGAGTAGTTCTCAGCACCTTAAAAATCAGGTTTAATTGCCCAGCAACCACCTGGCCCTCTGATCCAGAGCCCATTTCAAATCTCGTTTGAACAAGTGCTGATCTGGCCCGGTCCCCTTGAAGCCCAGGGATCCACACCAGGACCCCGATAGGTGTCACCCCCCTGTCTCACTTGAAACAAGTGCTGAACCTTGAAACCCAGGGATCCACACCAGCACCCCGATAGGTGTCACCCCCCTGTCTCACTCTTTCCATCAGCTTCTGCACTGACACGCTTTGTCCTTCGCAATGGAAATGTGCTCCGTGGCTGCCAGAGCCATCTCCCAGCCTCCGAAAACCTCCTGCTCTTCTACCTCCTAATTAGCACGGCTCATTATCAACAGAAACCAGGGGCCAGTTAATGAGCAGGGCCCCAGCTCTGAAATGCTGCTGACAAAAGTGAAAAAAAATTGTTTTTCTCGGTAAACTCATCAAATGACTCAGAAAAAAACTCTGCAAGGACTTATTGGCTGATAGGTGTGGTACATTGTGTGCCCTCTTCTCAGTCACGTTTCTAACCATAACCACTTGAATAATTCTGAAAGTCAAACACTGAGCACTGCCTTTTAGTGAGCAACAGGCTAAGCACGGCTTATCTTAAGGAAATGCAACTTTTACTCAGCCAAGATCAAGAGATGTCCAAAGCCTTGGGAGTGAAATTCAAGCTGTTTTCCATGATCTCTTCCCAAGTAGCTCGTGGCACACGGGGCTCTCGGCAACTTTAGGACCTCGCCTTGTGGGTAGAGAAGCTCCTTGCCCAGCACTGAGGGGCTGAATGACTTTGGGAGAGCCTGGGAGAGTGTCCCCAACCCCGAGACAATGTCTGAATCACCCCCATTTAGGACATCACCCATGACTGTCCCCTCCGGAGCTGTTTCTGTCATTTCCTTTTACTCCAGCCCAGCCCAGGATGTCTCCAGGTGTATGTCCCATGAGAAAGGGGACAGTGTCACCTCCCCTGGGAGCATCATCCCGTTGCTATGGGTGGCCCCAGGCTCACCTTGCCCAGGTCATCGTTGGCTCCCGGCTGCGCAGGGTTGCACGTCACAGAAAATGACACCGTCACCACCTTCACGGAGCAGATGCGACACTCATCTGCGTGACTCACCAATGGCAGTGCTGCCACCAAGCCAGGATTTCACCCAAAGAGGGTAAAGAAAAATGCAAAAGAGAATGCTTTTTTTTAAATTTCTTTCTTTCCTTCCTCCTCTAAGATTCACCTTTGTGGAAGGGGAAAAGCGTAGTGGAGGATCTCGTACACTGACATATCTGTTCTGCAGAAAACCATTAATTTAGTCACCAGGGTTGGGGGTGTTGAAGGTTAGATACTTGCTTCCCCTGCTTTGATAAACGTGAACTCATATTTTGGTTATCACAAATGGCATCTTCCCCAAAGGGAAATGCATATTTCTGGTCTTTACATTTTAATAACACAGCTAAAGAGCAGCTCCTGTGAGGTTTTCTTCAACTGTCCAGCACTTGGGTTTCAGAAACCACCTTTGTGCCCGGGGGTTCCTCTGGTGAATCCAGCCAAAGTGATGTTGTCCTCAAAATCCAGCAAGTGCAGGAGCTGTGTGTGATGACAGGGACCAGCCCAGGGGAATTCAACCCTTTCCTGCTTAATTCAGGAACTGGCTGGAGAATGAAATTGCCCTTGGGAAAGCTTCACCCCAAAACTGCAACCGCTCAGGAGTTATCCCAAAGGTTGAGCTGCCCACTGCTTGGTTACGGGTCACTCTTCTGGGATCATTTCAGCAAGATTTCCCACACAGAGCAGGAATTTCAATGGTTTCTTTTTTTCTTCTCCCCCCCTGCCTCCCCGAAGGTGGGTATTTCAGCAAAAATTGAGGTATAATCACCTGAAAAGCCCTGCCTTGCATTGAAGATGGGTAGAAACGCTCAGGAGAGAACCATGTAAAGCCCAATGCCCACGGTGAGCTTTGCATCGCTCTCCAAAGGTGCATGTATTTCAAAGACTCAAATCTGCCAACAAGACGAAACACAGGCTTAATGAATGAGACTTTTTCAGTTTCCAGGTGGTTTCAGAAGCTTTTTGATGTGGGCATCTGACATATTAGCAATTGGGCTTCTCCAAACAAACGTAATGCCAATGTATCGAAAATGCTGAAGCGCAGGAGAGATGTGGAGCTGCCCGAGCAGCCCCTTTGCTGGCCGGCGAGGCTGCGTGCTGCTGACAGGACCAACATTTCACAGAGAAACGAAACTTTCTTGAAAGGTCTTTCTGAGAGAGAGAGGTGTGATCAGTGAATATGAAAAATTGCTCTAAGCAAATCAAACTTCCACTTTCAAAACCCACAAGAAGCCCCCATGCACATCTTCCCCACAGAATTTAAAGTTGTTTACTGGGCTTGCTTCTAATTTTAACCTTTTTTTTTTTTTCTCTCTTATAATTTTACAACCATAATTCACGTTACCAGCCATCCTGGTGCTTCCCTTGTTGCTGCAGTCCTGGGGGGGTTCCTGTGGAGACTGGGTTACGCTGTTGACAGAGCAAGTTTGCACCTTGGAGGATGGGCAGTCTAAAAGAGACATAAGACAGAGAATCAAAGAGGAGACAAAAATAAAATTAGCCAAAAATTGAAGAAAATGGCTCATTCCAAGGATTGGGATTTTCCATAGTGAGCCCAGGGATCCCCAGCTGAAGTCCATGGATGTTGCCATGGCTCACAGAAGAGCTTGTGCAGGCAGTTTTGGGGTGCTGTTCCCCAGCAGTGGGCTCTTTTTTTTTTTTTAGAAAAATCTCATTAATGTTAAGAAAACCAAAGCTGAAATTCTTTACCTTGAAAATTCAAATAAACAGTCACAGAAAATGGCATTGGTTATCAGACACTGTCTGCAGCACAAAGGGATTTAAAATGAAAATTAATCAGAGAACCACAGAATGGTTTGGGTTGGAAGGGATCTTAAAGCCCCCCCTGTGCCACCCTCTGCCCTGGGTGGGGACATCTCCCACTACACCAGGTTGCTCCAAGCCCCCTCCAACCTGGCCTTGAACCCCTCCAGGGATGGGGCAGCCACAGCTTCTCTGGGCAACCCGGGCCAGGCTCTCACCACCCTCACACCAAACAAGTTCTTCCCAATATCTAATCTCAACCTCCTGTCTTTCAGTTTAAAACCGTTACCCTCATCCTATCTACCTAATGATCACACATAATAGATCAATATCATGCATGCAGAGTTATCAGGGGTAATTATCTGCACCCCCAGGTAAGCAGGAGCAGACCAAAGACTTTCACGTACATGAGGCGCTGCGAGTGAGGTCCCTGTGAGGCAGAGGGGCTGTTTCTTGCTGAAATATCAAGCTGCCCCCAATTCCTCCTCCAAAGCTTCAGACAGAGCTTTGAATGGCCTGGCTTTTCAAATAATCACAGTAACACTCAGGAGAGAAGAGAAACACCCATCACACTCTGCCACTGCCACTGGCAGATGCCCGACCATGGTTTGCTGAAATGCATGTACCCGTCAGCCAGCTCCCCTGTTCCTCCCGTCCTTATTTTTGGAAGAACTAAAAACTCATATGACAGCCAAAGTCACGCAGGGCATTTTTTAGACCACTGGGCTTGGCCTGGGATTTGAGCAGGCGACCGAGCTGCCCCATCCAACGCCTGGGTTTGCCCAGGAGGGTGAAATGTGCTGACGGTGCAGGCTATAAATGATGCCTAATAGAGGAGAAACTGAGTGCTCGCTGCTATCAGCTCAATTTTTGAATTATCGGGGGAGCAAATGAATCACTCCAATAGGCAGTCAGAGTGCTCGTAGATTTAGCTTTCACCAAAACTGAAACTTATGTTTCAGTAAATTCGCTGTAGATTCTGTACATAACCCAGCTCTTAAACACGGGTTTCGGTTTTGGCTGGGCTAATATTGCCTTTAGTGCTTATTAACTCGGGACTTGAATCAGTCTCAATTTCACAACCGTGAGGGGCCAAGGCTGGTTTCGTTGGTGCTGGCTGTGTGTGAGCCCAGGCAGGGATGGGAGCTCTGCTCCAGCCCCAGCCCCAGGGCAGAGGGAGACAGGGGTAAGGACAACAAAAAGAGCTCTGCTGGCAAGTCCCAGCCACTTGCCTTCCCTGCTTCCCACCTTATTTGCTAACACACATCCTGTGGAAATGAGAAAACCCAGGAAAATTGGCCCCAAATGCCCTGGCAGCATGGACAAGTGGTCAAGCCCGCATCAGAAAGTCTACTGTGCTGTTTTCCCACCTCCTGCTTGTATAAATGATTTAATCCAGGCTGGCAGTCGTGCATTGGAGCTGCACAGCCATTCCCCTGGTTCAGGCAGAAAGGTGGGCTAACGAGCGAAGCTAAGGCTCCACTAATGAGGACCAACACAGAGCTCAGGCAGTGCAAACAGTGTCCCAAGCAAATGTCCCAGGGAGCAAAACCATCAGGGCACCAGAGGAGGGTTTAGGAGGTGAAAGCCCTGAGTTGTACCTGCAGGGTAAGAGCACTGTCATCCCTGGACTGATGGGGATGGTTTCTCCTTTGAGCACTGCAGGGTGGCTTGAGGAGATGGAAGGGGAGAGCCCTGCCTCTCGTTCAGTTGAAGATGCTCTCCAGAAGGTGCGTAGGCAGAGCCATAGCCACTGAGAACACGCACTGCACCAAGTCCCTGCACAGCTCCAGACCCCCCATGGGTGAGGTTTCGGCCCCAAGATGAGCAGGAGCCATGGTGCTGGCTGCCCTGGGGCTGCACCAGCCCCTGAGGACACAACCCCTATTTGCAAGGTCCGTACTGAGACCTGCATGTCCCCAAAGCACCAAAGGGTTTGTCCCACCCTGAGCCTTGCACCATCCTCAGAGCTTGGAGAGCCCCCTCCTTCACCATCCATCCCAGCCACCACTTCCTTCTAGGTGTAAGTTCTTGGAAAACCATGCTATGAGGAAAGGTTAATTTTCCCAGGTTAATTATCCTGTTCTCACCCTCCCCGTAGGGCTCTGCCTGACCCTGGCACACACGGGGAGCCCCAGCTTGGCCATGGGACATGACCCATCCTGGGCATCACCCCCCACCCCTCTGCTACTGTCCTCTCAGCTTGGCGGAAACGTGAAGACTAGCATTTCCCTGTTGCACAACGTGACCAGAAAAAACCCTTTTATCCATAAATATAAGCCGTGGGCATTGCAAGGGTTGTGGCTCTTACATTGGACTTGATATTCGCAGCAAAGGGGCTGCCAGGCTCTTCCAAGGAGCGGTGATGGACTGCCCATCCCTCCCTTCCCGACAGCAGGAGGCAGCTGACAGAGGGAGTTCGTTTCAGATCTTTTTTCTTCTTCTTTTTTTTTTTTTTTTCTTCTTTTTTTAAACACCATTTTCAGCCAGAGGGGTTTTCCACCATTCAGATTCATCTTCCACTTCCTAGTCACAGCCCTCAAAACCTACATGGAGAGCAACAACCAAAAAGGGACTTCAGCGCCTGTTCCCGTTACTGAAGTAAACTTTCCTCGGATTTCCATGAAAAAGTAAATCCCAGGCAAATTGCCTAAGAAGCCCAAGTGAGACCAATGCTGAGCAGAAGTGCAGCAGACACCCCAGTTCCCTGGAGGGAAGGAGGCCGTACCCCTGGGAGCAATGAGATTTCAGCAATAGCTTCTCAATTGCTGAACTCTACCGCTTTCATAACACAAGTTCACACTTTTTGTCAAGTCTCTGTAATTAAGGTACCTGGCTGGACAGACAGCCAGGCTGCGTTACCTGCTCTCTCTGAAAAGAACAAACAAACCAAAGCAAACCAAAAACCAAAAAACGAGAGAAAACAGAAGGGGATCTGAACACACGGAGGTAAAAAATTATACACAAAATATTTAAAACTCTCTGAAACCTCTAAAAAGCACATCTGATGGGTCATTTTTTTCAGTCCAAAAACCTCTGCTCGCATAGATGAGGTCAAGCTAAGATTATTCTACCCCTTCCTTCCCGCAGCACAGCTGGGTGTGCACCCTGCGCTGGGGCTGTTAACGAGAAAGCAAATTCAATAGGAAAAAAAAACCCAACAAAAACAAAACAAAACACATAGGTGAGGTCAAGCTAACATTATTCTACCTCTTTCTTCCCGCAGCACAGCTGGGTGTACGCCCTGCGCTGGGGCTGTTAATCAGAAAACAAATTCAATAGGAAAAAAAAAACCAACAAAAACAAAACAAAACAAAAAAACCCAACAAAAACAAGAAACCAAAACAAAACTTCTAGCAATTCTATTTCATCGCATTTTTCACTGAAAGGGCAGCAGTGTCAGCAGCAGCCTCTGGGCTGATTATTCTGGGAATCCACATGGTGAAACCTGTTCCTTTTGCCCCCGAAACGGCAGGTTTGAGTTGCAGCCTCACACGACCATCACCCTTTCTTTTCTGGTTGAGTAACGCTCCGGCTCAGAGCCGGGGTTCAACCCATACAGAGGGGCTGGGAGGGGGTCCCGGGGGGGCCAGGCGTTATCACACCAATGATTTTCGAGCCGAAAACCGCAGCGGGGGCGCGAGGGAAATCCCCCGGCAGCAGTGGGGATGCTGCAGCACCCCCAGCCACAGCAGGGACAGCCCCCCCGGCCACCGCACGTGCTTATCTGCGTGTTGGGGAGGTGGAAAATTAAAAACCCCAGGATTTCTCAACCCCCCCTGCCCTATCACCCTGCAGAAAAAACACCCCAAAACTCCACGGCGTGAGTGAGCCAGCCCGATGGTTGGCTTCTGGCCGAGGGCCTGGTGCTGCTGTGGAAAGTGAGTGAAGTTGCCACCGTAATTCACCCCGACGGTCACGTTACGCTTCCGAGCAGCTGGTTTGCATTATCTGATTTCTCAAACCATGATAACTAGTTTCTGTCTTATGACCGTTCATAACTATAAATAGTTTGTATTTGTATTATTGGCCGGAGGGTTGATGCGAAATCATGGCACAGACAAAGTTCTCCAGAAGATCCGCGCGCCCCAATAATACCAAAACTAGAAAAAAGAAACTCATGAAAACAGCACTTGTGAAATGATCTGTTCAAGGCAGGAGTTACTCAAAATTCTATCTGTAGGATACTCAAAAAGAAAAAGAAAGGCAGTGCAAGAGATATTCGGATAAGTCAAAATGGACCATATATTCAGGGTTTTTTTTGCATACTTTTACCTCCTTAACTTTCCTGCAAACAAATTAGCCTGAGGAAGCCTCGTTCATCCTTCTCCCTTGGAGGACGTGGTCCAGTGCCAAGACCTCATCGGCTTCTATAAGGACAGAAACAAGACATCGCTGTGAGCATTGGAAAATCCCTGCCAACAGCTTATTACTTCTCTTCTCTTTTCTTCTGAAATAACACCTCTGTAACTGCTCCCCTGTGGAGCAGGAAACAGCCTCGCATGGAGGAGGACAGCATCGTTCACCTGGCAGAGGGCCTGACACCGTGACGATGGCCTCCTTGGAAGACCCAGTGACAAGAGGGCATTGCTGCAGCAGCGACCTCACCCCGACTCTGCACACTCTGTGTGGAGTGCCTTGAAATGGCAAAGTATGAGCAAATTGGGAAAAAAAACCACAGCTCAGTCTCCTGGGTTGGCAGAGAGCACCCTGCAACCCCAGGGTTGGGTATTAAATAAGGGTGTTATTCTCTGTCAGCCCTATAGTTCACAGCAGACTTCCACATATTGGGAGTTCTATGTGTGCAATTAAAAAAGTGGATGTATCTCTCAGTTAATCTAATCACCAAAACACACAATCTACAGATGGGAGGAAGTCCCCATTACTTGATGCCTTTGGGCGATGATGCCAGCTTGATTTAGATCAAATGGAAGTTCTGGACCTGCTAAGAACTTCTTATGTAAGGTTCTCTCTATGTCATATTAGAGGTCACAATAACGTCTTTTATTCACGATTAGTAACCTATTTCTGGCCACTTAGATATTACAAGACAAAACGATGACATGGGTTAAATTTCCAAAGAGTCATTTGGGATTTACCTGTTGAGATCGATATGAATCACATTGCAAAGTCCGACAAGGGTGCTAGAAAGCAGGTTTCCAGAAGTGAAATAATCTGACGTCATGCCTTGCCAGCAAAAAAAAAAATTCTTGAAAAAAAATTAAAAAAAAATCAGTCCACTTTTTATGCTTCACCCATCAGGAACTGTTAGTCATCGGCGATGGGGCTGCTGAGAGGGCAAATGCCATTGCCTCAAAACCGCTCTTCACGCAATGTGAAGAAAATGCCACCAAGTCTCAGCTTCCCCCAGAGCGTCACTGGCAGCAGATCGCATGAACCTGAAGGGATGAGAAATGGGGATTTTTTAAAAAGGAAAGAAAGAAGCACACCATTATGATAGCCTGGAAATCTAGGGGATCCTCCAAGCTGTATCTGGAATAGACAGTGCATAAAATACACAATGGTCCTTTGTCGGAAAGTAACGACAGAGACCAAGAAGGCAAAAAAAAATGTAAAAACTTGCCCGCATAAAAGCTTGCCAACATAAGAAAAGCCATGTACATGCATACAAAAAGCATGAATGCCACCCCACTTCAGAGGACAAGACCTCTGGAAACCACCCAGCCCAAGCCCTGCCTGTGCAGGGTCACCCAGCGCACATTGCCCAGGTCCATAGTCAGGATGAACCTCTCTGGTCACCACGCTTGGGGGAAAGAGCCTTTGCCTAAAAGCCTCTATTTTACTGCAGAAATGCAATTCTGCTGAGTACTGCTTGTGAACGTGCAGATCTCAGACGTTTGTGGGAGGTGGGGTAAAAGTGCAAGGATGGCTTTTGAGTAACACACTTCCCTTCCTGAAATGATCTTCTTGGCAAACGTAAAGCTGTTTCCTAAAGGTTTAGAAATACACCCACATCCCCCGGACACTCTTTAGGAAAAGGTGCTTTATTCATTCATGCAACTGCTTCGTAGTACTGCAGAGTCAATGCCTTTCCACGGCAGTAAGCAGGGGTGAGTCAGAGCGAAACTGCACCGTCAAGATCTCTGACACGGCGAAGGAAACACAGGTAAACACAGCGGGGTGGCATCCGTGCGCAGGCCGCAGTTTCCTTTGTGGAATGGACACATGGGGCTTACGCTCGTACCAAACAAAAATACAAGCCGGGTTCCAAAACAGGGAGGAGGGAATTGCACAAGTGCAAGAACCTGCTCTGCCCGCCGCGGGTGGCGAGCTGCAGTGACTTCATGGGGACCCGCAGATTGCTCAAAACAAGAGAAGTTTGGAAAAGGAGAGCTCAGCTGCCCAGCGGGGAGGAAGGAGGGCTCCTGGTGCCATGTGGCTGACGGTGGAGGACATTCCCAGGTGCCCAGAGACCCTTTGCTTCACATCCCACACCAAAAATACCAGCTGAGGCTGAAATGGACACCCCATCCCGATTTGCAGCGAAGTGCCCAGGGCTGCATCCTTCACCCAAGGGAGTGGGATGAGCTCTGGGCTTCTCTCCAGGGTCAGGCTGGACCCGCTCTGGGGCACAGCATCACACCCACCAGCCTTACCACATCGGGTCCGATGCCCCGATGAAATTAAGCACATGCAGGTCTTGGCAGTGAAGCTTTATTGACCCATGGCAGATTCCAGTTCATTCAAAATAAGTAAAAAAAACCCAGACCATCCATGGTGGGAGCCTAAGGGGGAAAGCGGAGAAAGGTGGGAAAGGGTTGAGTTTAAAACGACTCGATTTTGTCTGAGCCATCTGCTGCTGCTCGCTCTTCTCCTTCCTCATGGCTTCTGCCGGCCGTCGAGGGGAGAAACCGCACGGCTGTGTTTGAGCAGGGGAAGAAAAATGGGTCACCAAATGCGTGACACACGCCGTGATTCAAACGAACTAGTGTGCCTGCAGTGATTCAGCGGGAGCAGGCTCCCTCAGCCAACCTCTGGAAGAGGCAACACCACCAACAAAAGGCAAACAAATCAGAAAACAAAATCCCACTTTGCCTCCATCTCCAACTCCTCAGTCACTGATGTCTCATCCCCTTTACTCTTACTCATACACACGTACATCAAACATTCCTCTCTTTTCTTCCTAGAAATAATATTTTAAAAAATCTAAATATACAGTAACAAAGAATACTTTGCATTTTTTCCAGCATTTTTTTTTTTGCAACAAATTCCTTCACAGAGGCTTGCAAATTAAACTTAAAAGATCAGTGCAGTGAAGGAAATGAGACTTGAAGTGATTTGACCCAAGTATCTCCCAAAGTATTGGGAAAAACAGACAATTTCAAAATAACATTGGAGATTTCCAAGAAAATCTTCTAATTTCAGAAAGGCCAAACTCACCTCCACTTTCTCTTCCTTGGATAACAGATTCCAAATTCCCCAGTGAAATCTTTATCACAAGGAAGCAGGGGTGTGTGTGCTAATATATATAGAAAGAGAATATGAAAGAAAGGAAGGTGGAAAACAAGGGAGACGTCAGAGGAATTATCTTCAGCTCTGAAATGGTAATTTTATCAGAGCTGGGACAATAAGTCTCAGTGCACACAGCACACCCCGTTCGCAGAGCCACCTCTGGGCTGCTCAGACGGGGTCATCTTCATTTCTAGGAAACGAAACAGGATTAAATAGCCAGAAAAAAAGAATATTCATGGTCTGCTTATGCAGTTCAATACGACACACCGATGTTAGAACAGCAGCTCCCTTGGCACAACCTCTCCCTGCCCACAGGGATGGAGCATCACCGCATCTCAGCCCAGCACGACACCAGCTGAGGCTTGGGAGCACAGCCTTTGAGCTTGCTGAAAGCAGGGAAAATTAAAATTGACATCAATTTCATCAGACATATGCATTAACAGAAAAAAAAATAAATTAAGATTATTACATGTATTTACACTATAGCATTCGAATGCCAAAGGAGCACTGTACTTGAGCAGTTTCATTAGGAGTACTGTACTTGAGCAGTTTCATTAAAAGCAATGCTGCCAAGTAGGGCATGGTACTGGAGATCCTGAGTGCAACTTTGATATGGAGGCTTAAAAATAGAAACACTTTTTTCCCCTAACAATAGGCCATTCAGCTAAAAATAAGAAGTAACCGTGAGAATGCATAAGTAAACTAACACAGCCCCTTTTCTTCTTCGTATTATATCTAAAGCTTTCCTCCTCAGCCACATTTAAATTTACAAGAAGCAAGCAATGAGAAAAAAACTGCAGAGTCTAAGCACAAAAAGATTTGATGGGTGTGAGGAGAGGAGGGGGGTCAAGAGAACAGGAAACCCAAGTTGACGGGAAACCCAAGTGACATTTGGTTTTAATGAATGACTTAAAACCCCAATATTGCTCGCCAGGAAATGGGGAGAGGAAATTGAGTGCTGTTTTGAGAGTATAAATTAGGGGCTCCATCAAGGTGAAGGCTGCAGATTTGGCATTTTTACCCTCCTGTGAAATTGAGCTGGACAGAGGGGGAGAGCATCTCCTTTTCCACAGGATGCAAACCTGCCCAGCCCTGCTCCTGCTGCTGCTGGCCACCGGCGCCCTGCTCGCCCGCTGCTCGCCCCCCGAGCCCTCCTGCCTCCACTTCTCCCAGCTCCTGCCCGCCAGGCTCAAGGAGCTGAGGAGCAAGTTTGGGGAAATTAAGGATTATTTTGTAAGTATAACCTCCCCACCCTCCCGCTTTAAACTTCTCCTCCTCCTCCTTCTTCTGCTGCTTTTGCAAAGTTCAGTGATTTGGATGAGGGAGAAGAGCTTCCTCCCAACAAGAGAGGATTTGGTCGCGTTATGGGGCTGACGGGGGTGAGCAAGAAAAGCTCAGTTTCACTGTTTGCTGAGAGGCAGCACGCAGGGGTTTTCTTCCTAGTTTTAGTTACAACGAACTGAAGCGATTTCATAATGAATCTTTGCCAACCTTCCTAGGCAGAGCTCCCCCGAAGCGCCGCAGACCTAATTATGGGCTGAATTAATAGGAAGGAAATAGTTTCTTCTTTGGGGCACCAAGGTCCAGCCTCTCTGAACTCGATGCTAGATGAAAAGGGAAATCTTTTGCTACAGACTTTTTTCTTTGAAAGAACCACAAAAGCCTGAACGTGGGGTTTTATGACTGGAGAAAGGCTACGGTGACCAGCACTTGCTGCAGTTAAAGCCTGATGAAGGTCATTGCTTTGCATCGTGGCAAAGGGGGGGGTCGGGGCTGCTCCCCAACAAGATGCTCAGAGCATTTGTCCTCCCATCAGCACCGATGGGGATGGCTGCTCCCACCTGTCTTACTGTTTTAATTGATCTCAGGGTGTTTTAGCAACAAAACAAGATAGTTCTCCAGACTGAATTCTCAAGCGAATGTCATAGCTCCTATATATTATCAAACGAACACAGGCAAGACTTTAAGATTCAAAGCCTGCTGCACATCTCCCAGTTAGCACTGGGAAGGGATATTTTGAACCTTTTGGAAAGCTCTGCAGCACCTTGGTGCCCCGGGGTGATGCTCTGGGTGGTGCCAGCCCACCCCGCTGATGCTCTGGGGTCCTCCAGAGCTGACGGTGCCACTGAGCCACCAGGAGAACAAACACCCTCTGCAGACCCCCCCTTTCCCCCAGGGACTGGAGACTCAGAGATACCAAACCCCAGGGAATCAGCCCCAACCCGGGCAGCCCAGTGGGGGGGTACCTCTCTCCGGGGGCTGCCGTAACTTGGACACCTCTGCAGGGAGCGTGTGGTTTGAGGCAGCTCGTGCATCCCCACCCTCCGCAGCCGCGCTGGCGGGAGGAGTTTCACATGAATGACACCGACGGTACTGAAGTTTGTGATTTCGTTTTCTTGCTGTTTTCACCTGCACTGCAAGATCACGGACCAAAGGCTGGGTGACGCCTGCCTCGGGTGTCACCGTGCTACACACCACGGGCTCTTTGCCTTCTCTTCAGGGAGGCAAAATGCAAAGAATGAAAACAAACCTTTGGCAGGGCAAAGGGAAAAAAAATAATAATTGACTACCCAAGTGAAGCTCATGCTTCTGTTGTATCCCTCTACAGCAATCCAAAGACGATGAACTCAGCATCCAGCTGCTCAGCTCCGAACTGCTGAATGAATTCAAGGTAAGAATTTTTTTTACAATCCCCATCTAAAAAGTCCCTTTATCCTTCATCGTCCTTCGGGCGGTGTTTTGTAAGAGAGGAAGCAGGTTGTAAATCGGGGCATTTCCTAACGTCACATGAGGATGGTTCTCCAGCCGAGCGGCAACACGTGTGTCTGCGGCCGGGCTGACACCTGGTCCCCCCCCCGGCAGCCACAAAGTGTGATGCTAACGTGCTGCGAGCTCTCTGACCACCACCACCATCAGGCTTTTTAAAAACACCCACACACACCAGTGCTGGTGGCCGTCCCCAACGCGGTTACCTCCTCTCGCCCCAGGGGACCTTCGGCTGCCAGTCGGTGTCGGAGATGATGAGGTTCTACACCGAGGAGGTCCTGCCCACCGCCCGGAAGACCAGTGCCCACCACCAGCAGAGCGTGGACGACCTGGGCAACCTGCTGCTGGACCTGAAGGCGACCATGAGGCGCTGTGTGAGTGGGGCTCAGCACCACGGGGCTCAGCATCACAGGGAGGGGGGGATGAAATCAGTGTTGTGGTGAGGTAGAGCCAGTCCCAGAACAGCAGGAAGGTGGGGAGCGGGTGCTGGGTCCCCCCAGGAGCAGGGGTATTGGGATGGTGTGGAGGAGCAGGGCTCCGGGCAGGCAGACCCCATAAGGGTGGTGTTTCTCCTAACCCCGGCTCTCCAGGCTTTCATCAGTTAAAATGTGATGATTCAGGGGCTAAATTCCACTTATTCACAGCCCTTCCCAACAGGGTTTGGCTGAAGAGATAACGGGAGGACGGGGGGGGGTGCGTCCCTTACCTGGGTGATGAAGCAGCGATGATGCTTCCTAAAACCATGCCTGGTATGGCCGTGACCGTATCACCCACCACGGGCTGCATCAGCTGGGACAAACCCAGCAGTGAGGGGCAGGGGGCTGGGAAAGGGCTCGGGGTCTGTCCTCGGGTCCTGCCACACTCCTTTCGTGGGTGTATGATGCAA
Source organism: Calidris pugnax (assembly GCF_001431845.1). Classification (NCBI taxonomy): domain Eukaryota; kingdom Metazoa; phylum Chordata; class Aves; order Charadriiformes; family Scolopacidae; genus Calidris; species Calidris pugnax. The sequence goes on from NW_015090898.1 coordinate 2,881,135, forward strand.
ATCATCCACCGTTGCTGCCCCAGAGAACCCCACGGGTGCCGTGGGGAAGGGAAGGAGAAGATCAGTGGGGTGGCAGTTGGGGGGGGGGAGAGCCGCCGCCGCGCACCCTCGGGGAAGGAAACCCGTGTGGTTGAAGCCGTTGCTCTCTGTCCTCTTACAGCACAGATTCTTCACGTGCGAGAAGAGGAGCAAAACCATGAAGCACATCAAGGAGACCTTTGAGAAGGTGAGATCCCCGCTTGCGTGGCTGAGCTGAGGTTGGGAGGAACCCGCCGTCCCCGGGCGCTGGATTTTACTGCTGGCTTCGCCTTAGGAGGGAGAACAGAATCTAAAAAAGTCTTTAATTATAGAAATAGCTAAGGCAGGGAAATCCAGAGAGCGATGCTCAGAGGAGCAGCCGGTGGGTTCCCCAGAGGGGTTGGGCAGAGAAGCTGGAGGTGGTGGTGGAAGGAGAATATGTCTAGAGATTGTCCATCACCCACCACCACCACGTTCAGGCTTAAACGGACTTGGCTTTCACCCGCAGATGAACGAGAATGGAATCTACAAGGCCATGGGGGAGTTTGACATCTTCATCAACTACATCGAAGAGTACTTGATGATGAAGAAGAAGTAGTGAAAACGCCCACGGGTCTACATCTTTCACACAAAATCCTGCTATTTTTTTCAGAAATCACTTTAGGCTGGAAGAGCACACAAGAGATTAAGTTATCTTAGGGTTCAAAGTTTAGTATTGTATTTAGAACTTATTTTTTTTACAACTGAATTTAATATTTATTAATTTTAATACCTCAGTGTTTATGTTTACAATATGTTTTGAAGGAAAGTGTGATGAGCTTGTAAAATACTATTTATTGTTCGATATTTTAAAACTGTTTATGATAGAGTTATTTTATTCATAGCTTCAAAACACCCAGAGCAGTGTTCCTCTGGGGAGCAGAGAACGAGCAAAGCTTATCCCAAGTGCAATTCCACTGGGCATGGTCGCCTGATCAGGAGCAACTCCAGCTCAGAGCTCAGCAAAGTTTAATTTTAAGCAAATGAGCGCTCTCCTCCTGTTCTATCCCTCTATTTATTTAGGCAATCCAACGCTTTTATGCACAACCACCTCACTGTCTCTGGTTCTGCAGTGGGAATTAGGCACTGAAATATTCAATATTATTCCATGGCCTTGCACTGAGCAAGATAATCATAAATGTAACACAGGGTGGTTTTTTCCTCCTGCGCAAAGAGAGCAATGCGGAGGAGGAAGAGGAGGAGGAGGAGGAGCTGTACTCCTATGAGCACGCGACCATGCCACGGCAATGAATCAGTTAACCCCACCTCTCGCCTATAGATTAGAAGAAGGCAACACGTGTGTCTGCGGCCGGGCTGACACCTGGTCCCCCCCCCGGCAGCCACAAAGTGTGATGCTAACGTGCTGCGAGCTCTCTGACCACCACCACCATCAGGATTTTTAAAAACACCCACACACACCAGTGCTGGTGGCCGTCCCCAACGCGGTTACCTCCTCTCGCCCCAGGGGACCTTCGGCTGCCAGTCGGTGTCGGAGATGATGAGGTTCTACACCGAGGAGGTCCTGCCCACCGCCCGGAAGACCAGTGCCCACCACCAGCAGAGCGTGGACGACCTGGGCAACCTGCTGCTGGACCTGAAGGCGACCATGAGGCGCTGTGTGAGTGGGGCTCAGCACCACGGGGCTCAGCATCACAGGGAGGGGGGGATGAAATCAGTGCTGCGGCGAGGTAGAGCCAGTCCCAAAACAGCAGGAAGGTGGGGAGCGGGCGCTGGGTGCCCCCAGAAGCAGGAGCAGGGGTGTTGGGATGGGGTGGAGGAGCAGGGCTCCGGGCGGGCAGACCCCATAAGGATGGGGTTTCTCCTAACCCCGGCTCTCCAGGCTTTCATCAGTTAAAATGCGATGATTCAGGGGCTAAATTCCACTTATTCACAGCCCTTCCCAACAGGGTTTGGCTGAAGAGATAACAGGAGGATGGGGGGGGGGTGCGTCCCTTACCTGGGTGATGAAGCAGCGATGATGCTTCCTAAAACCATGCCTGGTATGGCCGTGACCGTATCACCCACCACGGGCTGCATCAGCTGGGACAAACCCAGCAGTGAGGGGCAGGGGGCTGGGAAAGGGCTCGGGGTCTGTCCTCGGGTCCTGCCACACTCCTTTCGTGGGTGTATGATGCAAATCATCCACCGTTGCTGCCCCAGAGAACCCCACGGGTGCCGTGGGGAAGGGAAGGAGAAGATCAGTGGGGTGGCAGTTGGGGGGGGGGAGAGCCGCCGCCGCGCACCCTCGGGGAAGGAAACCCGTGTGGTTGAAGCCGTTGCTCTCTGTCCTCTTACAGCACAGATTCTTCACGTGCGAGAAGAGGAGCAAAACCATGAAGCACATCAAGGAGACCTTTGAGAAGGTGAGATCCCCGCTTGCGTGGCTGAGCTGAGGTTGGGAAGAACCCGCCATCCCCGGGCGCTGGATTTTACTGCTGGCTTCGCCTTAGGAGGGAGAACAGAATCTAAAAAAGTCTTTAATTATAGAAATAGCTAAGGCAGGGAAATCCAGAGAGCGATGCTCAGAGGAGCAGCCGGTGGGTTCCCCAGAGGGGTTGGGCAGAGAAGCCAGAGGTGTTGGTGGACGGGGAATATGTCTAGAGATTGTCCATCACCCACCACCACCACGTTCAGGCTTAAACGGACTTGGCTTTCACCCGCAGATGAACGAGAATGGAATCTACAAGGCCATGGGGGAGTTTGACATCTTCATCAACTACATCGAAGAGTACTTGATGATGAAGAAGAAGTAGTGAAAACGCCCACGGGTCTACATCTTTCACACAAAATCCTGCTATTTTTTTCAGAAATCACTTTAGGCTGGAAGAGCACACAAGAGATTAAGTTATCTTAGGGTTCAAAGTTTAGTATTGTATTTAGAACTTATTTTTTTTACAACTGAATTTAATATTTATTAATTTTAATACCTCAGTGTTTATGTTTACAATATGTTTTGAAGGAAAGTGTGATGAGCTTGTAAAATACTATTTATTGTTCGATATTTTAAAACTGTTTATGATAGAGTTATTTTATTCATAGCTTCAAAACACCCAGAGCAGTGTTCCTCTGGGGAGCAGAGAACGAGCAAAGCTTATCCCAAGTGCAATTCCACTGGGCATGGTCGCCTGATCAGGAGCAACTCCAGCTCAGAGCTCAGCAAAGTTTAATTTTAAGCAAATGAGCGCTCTCCTCCTGTTCTATCCCTCTATTTATTTAGGCAATCCAACGCTTTTATGCACAACCACCTCACTGTCTCTGGTTCTGCAGTGGGAATTAGGCACTGAAATATTCAATATTATTCCATGGCCTTGCACTGAGCAAGATAATCATAAATGTAACACAGGGTGGTTTTTTCCTCCTGCGCAAAGAGAGCAATGCGGAGGAGGAAGAGGAGGAGGAGGAGGAGCTGTACTCCTATGAGCACGCGACCATGCCACGGCAATGAATCAGTTAACCCCACCTCTCGCCTATAGATTAGAAGAAAGAGAAATAGTAGTAGGAGTGAAATGTTTGGTTCTAATAGAACTTGACTCAATCGTTGCTAAAGGGCTGGCTCCAGAGCTGCTGGGTCGGCCACTCTGCACTTTCAAAAGTTAATCTTACTATTTTCCAGTCTTTGATTGGGTTTTACTTGCTGTTTTATTGTGGTTTTGGTTTTTTGAGGTTTTTTTTTCTGTTTGTTTTTTTTTTTTCTTTTATAAGTTAGAGGATATTTAATTAACCACCATTTTAAGGTGGCTTGGGTAATTTGCATTCAAATACATAAAGCTGCCCGCAGCACTGACAATATTCGGGGTTGTGTTATTTCTAATCCTGCGCACGGGGTCGGGGAGGGGGGGGGCAGTGTGCCCCTGAGAGGGGCTGATTTTGGGGCTCCCTTCTCCCTGCCCAGCCTCCTGTGACCCCCCGTGGGCCAGAGGAAAACCCCGTGACCCAGAGGCATTTGCTCCTAATATTTAGGAGCATCAGGGCACCAATAGGATGAAACACTGTCAGTTCGCTGTTTGCTTTGTAAGTTACCACTGCGGAGAGGCTATTTATATTTGATTTATTCTCTGTGGCTGTTTATGGTGACAGAAGGGCATTCCCACTGGCAGCCTGCCCCACGGGAACTGGGGATCCCAGCCCAAGAGCAGCCCCGAGCAGGAATGCGGCTCCGTGGGTCGCTCCTGCTGCTGGAAGCAACGGGGTGGCATCAGCTCAAGGGCAGAGCGGGAGCCAAAGGCTGTAAAACTTAATTTAAGCTTCTTACCAGGACACGTTAAGTTCCCGTTGAGCCAACTCTGTACTTGCTTTTTCCACCAAATGCCTTGATTTCAGTCAAGGATGGCCCCAGACCTTTGCCAAGAGCATCCGCAGCTCCGTTCCAGGAAGGTTCATGCTGGTGGGGGGGGACACCTTGGCCACGGCTTCTGGCACTGTGTGAACTTTCTTGTCTTCATCTGTATGAAAGAAAATCTTTTATTTTTGCTAATAAAGACCTTTTAACGAATAAAGCTTCTGTTCTGTTCTCGCAAGTTGTTAGCAGGGCTGTAACCCAGCAGCAGCGTGTAGATGCTGTGCCCAGTGTCACCGTGCCCAGTGTCACCCTGCTGGGGAGGAGCCCAGTGGGCACTGGTCCAGGCGAGGACCAGCACCAAGGACGCCTTGTGTGCCTCAGTGACCAGGGAAGTGAGAAGACCTCATATTTAAAAGCAAATGCCTCATAAAATTTCTTGGAGCAAAACACCTGCCAGGGGTTTCTTCCAGTGGAGAGACAAACACTGGCCCCAGGGTACTCCACGGGTGACTCCAGCCTCTAACTCTAGCAACTGTTTCAGCCATTGCCCTTTTCGGAGCAGAATTTACAGTTAAATAATAGTTACGTGCCCAAATGGCATCGATAATCAGCCCGGCTTTAGCATCCCTTCCCCTGTCTCGCAGCAGACAGCGCTGCTGCCTCTGTCTATCGACTGAGACGTTGTTAACTTCACGTTTTCTCTCAGTCAGGATGCACCCTATCTGATCTAGGATGATCCTAGATCAGATAGCAGATACCGGCTGAAAAATAGACTAATACAAACTAACAACAGAGCTGCTGGCTTTTTCCCAGGCTGGGGAGTACATCTCCATGCATGTGGATCCAGGTGCAGGGCAGCTGAATCCCAAAATAAACTGAGTGGGGAGAGGCAGATGGGAATTTACAGCTCTTTTACAAATAAACCCAGAATTCAAGCAGCGTAACCATCTCCAAACTCCAGCTGGTGCCGGTGGCCGCTGACAGGTACTCTCCTGGCCACCTTTCTGTTTCGCTTTAGAGCATCTTTCATTTTCACCTCTCTGAGCCCTGCGCTGGCAAGTCCAAGCAGACTCCGGGTGTTTATTGGCACCTGGGGTTTCTTTCCTCACTGCATTAGAAATAAAAATATTTTCGGTTAGTACAACAGTGACTAATTCTGTTTGTGCCCAGGCTTCAGCCCGGTGTAGGTCAGTGGAACTGATGAATCTGCCCATGGTTGGTGTTCCCAGTTAAACCTATACTAAGCGCTGCTGGAAGTTTCTCCCCAGGCAGGTCTGGTCTTCATGCTCCCCGACACCTCGACGTGTATTTTCATCCTTTTTCTGTAGCTTTTCTTCCCCAGGAAGGTAGGAAACAGCTCGAGGCAGGAGCCCAAGGACCTTCGTGAGTGAGACTGGTGCCTGGGCTCTGCCCTGCAGGGAGAAAAGGGCAGCGTCAGCTCAGCTGTGGTGAGTTTTTCAGTAAAGCTCAGTCACTCTGGTTTAATTAACCACAGGAAGGAAGCAGATGGGATGCCTCTTGCTGTACGGAGCACGAAGGTTTCCAGTTACCTGATGTGACAGGATTCACTTGATTCCCACGAAAATATGGGCAGAGCAAGTCAGCAATGGGGATGGGATGGCTGCTGGCTCATCAGTGCGGGAAAGGAGGTGGCACGATGGGGGAGAGGCAGCTCCACTCCTCTGAAACTGGGTTGGGAAACTGGAGGGACTGGGGAATGGGGCTGCAGGGCTCCAGCCAGGGGCACGGGTTTGCTGGAGGGAGAGAGAAACAAGAGCCAGGGGACATTTAGTGCTAGCTCACCATACAAGCTAAGTGCAAAGAAGTCTGTGCCATTTGTCACCAAAAACACGGCGATGTTTGCATCGTGACACAGACCTGGTGGGCAAAAGCACGCAAACATCTCTCTGACTAAACGTACTTATCATCTCCAAGAAGTTATAGGAAGGGAAATCCCAGCAGAAGCCATCTGGGCAACCAAAGGCAGCATCTACCATGGAGAAATGACATTTCCAGTGGAGGAGCAACCACCATGATTCATTTCGGGGCATATCCTCAAGCAGCCTTTTTCCCTGCCCATAACAGCCCCGTCCTGCCAGGACACACAGCTTAGGGAAAAAAAAAAAGTAAAGAAAAAGACAAAAAAGGGAAAAAACATCCCTCAAAGGGCAGCCTGCAGAGCAGAGAGACTGAAAGCACTAAGTCATCCATGTGACTCATGACACATGGACACATACCTCAAAGCCAAATCACAGCTTTGCTGGTGAGACGCTCATGGCATCTCACCAGGCTGTGCCATGACCTGACCCCCACTGCACGTGTCGGGTGTGGGGAGCAGCTCTGCAGACCCCCTTTGGGTCCCCCATGTCAACCAACACATGCCAAAAACATCCGCGTTTGGGGGGGAAAAAACCAACACCAAAACATCAGGACAACAACGAGGATACAGACCTGTTGGAGCGGGGCCAGAGGAGGCCACAGAGATGCTGGGAGGGCTGGAGAGCACAGCCTTCTGCTGGGAGGACAGGCTGAGAGAGTTGGGGGGGTTCAGCCTGGAGAAGAGAAGGCTCCGGGGAGACCTTAGAGCCCCTTCCAGTCCCTCAAGGGGCTCCAGGAGAGATGGGGAGGGACTCTGGATCAGGGAGGGGAGCCAAAGGAGGAGGGGGAAAGGTTTGGCACTGAAAGAGGGGAGATGGAGATGAGATTTGGGGAAGAACTTGTTTGGTGTGAGGGTGGTGAGAGCCTGGCCCAGGTTGCCCAGAGAAGCTGTGGCTGCCCCATCCCTGGAGGGGTTCAAGGCCAGGTTGGAGGGGGCTTGGAGCAACCTGGTCTGGTGGGAGGTGTCCCTGCCCAGGGCAGGGGGTGGCACTGGATGGTCCCTTCCAATCCAAGCCATTCCATGATTCTATGGTTCTACCTTTTACTCCAGCAGCCTGATTTCGTGGCAGTGTGAGCTCTGTGCACCCTGTCAAAGCCCGGCTGAAGCAGCAGTGGGTGAGATGAGATGAGCTGAGCTGAGGGCCAGAGCTCATCCCTTCCTCTGCTGTGCTGCATCCCACCAGGGCCAGGCCAGCAGGATGAGACCCCAGGGCCAGCATCCCCTCTGTAAAACAGGACAGTGCTCCCCTACACAGCTCTTCTGCGTGCAACCTTCTGCTTCTCCTGCAACCCCAAAAGCTGCTGCAACGGGAGGCTGCGTGCTCCGGCACGGTGCGTTATCCCCCATCACTTAGTGCTGATGAAGTTCCTGCCAATCTCAGTGTCAGTCTGGGTCTTACAGTAACAGCACACAACTGTCACATAGATCAGAGATGGTGGTTTTCTGTTTGGTTTGTTGTTTTTTTTTCATCCCACAGAAGCAAACGGTTTCCTTGCTGGGTATCTCTTTCCTGAGAGCTCAGCCCACTGCCTGATCAGCAGCCCCGGTACCGGGAGCTTGAGTCACTCACCCGTCCCCGGCCGCTCCTGCTGAACAAATAAGTTTAAGTATTAAACCCTAGAGGGAAAGAATTGGAGATTTGGTCTAAATACAGAGAAGGAGGAGGATTATCAGACTTCCAGTTCCCGAAGGGCGCTTGCTCTTGGAGAGCAGAGCATCACCACCAGGCCAGAAACAAACCCGCCAGGAATGGCATGGCCAATCCAGCCCATCATAACGCAGCCAACACTGCATAAAAATCCCACTTCTGCCTCCCAGCACGTCCCATCGGTCAGTGCCGCTGGTGGTGCTGCCTTCGGGCAGTAACGGCAAGAATTCAAACACCAGATTTTCATTTTCCCCATTTAGAGAGTCCACTCGGTGCTGACTCAAGCTCTATCTGCGGTTGAAGCCACACGCTTCTAATAGCCCACTGCAGGGCAGCGAGCCCCGAGTGGGCTCCGTGGCACAGGATGGGGACAACCGACTGCGGCCGGCGAAGTCCGGGCTTGCCTAACCACACCAGAGGGGTTTTCATGGCTGAGCCACAGCAGATGAATCACTGCCTGCGAGCGCCGGAGCAGGCGCGTTGGTGATCACATCCCCACTGCCAGCCATGTGGATTTTGCAAGGTGCTTCCACGTTTTTTCCCTCCCATCAGAGAGAATCCAGGCTCAGGGGAAAGATGCAAGACCCAGCCGGAGAAAAGGGAGCGCACCCAAGGGCTGGCACTGGGAAAGAGCTGGTGGTTTCACAAGTGCTTCAGTTTGGATGCAGCAACTTGTGCCCAAGCACACGCGCACGTGGACAATGTGCCTGAGGACTCCAGAAGAGCATCAGCTGCTCCCTGGTACATAAGCAAGTTTCACCTCAAATGAGGAACATGCCAAGAGTGTCTGCTGCCTGAAGGAGCAGTTTCTTCTGCTTTTCCCTTTCTCTCTTTAGAAACTTTCCTGAAAGCCATAGGCACCCTGGGGCTGGACAGTACGTACTTGCTGTCAAGAAAGCAATTAAACATCTTACTCGTCTCCTGTTGGCCCACAGGGACGGGGAGAGCAGAGGAGCTGGTGGAAGTGTCTCCAAACGCAGCAGAGCAGACACAGGCATCTCCTCTCGTGGGCTGGGTATGAGGAGCAAAACCCCACTGGCCTCTTTCCTGTAACAGGAAAAAAACTTCTCTCTTGCCACAAGGAAGACGAGCACCTTCTCTGAGACCCCTCAGCCTCCCAGGGTGCCATGAAGACCAGGAACCCAGCTTTTAGCAATACGAGAGACCTTAAGCACTAAATGGGCAAAATCAAAACAAGAAAACTCCGTTTTAACTATTATTAAGTGGCATCAGCTTTCAGAACTTTCCTGATTTCGGTTGTGGTTATAGTTAATGCTTGTTATTTAATTTTAACTTGCCGTACCACGCAGCCCCACGCAGCTCGTGCCTCTCTGTGCCCTAGATTTTTAGCAGCACGTGACTGAAACGGGAGCTTTTGTCATGAAAGAGGTCAGGTGGAGCAGCGAAAGCAGGGCAGCGTGCCGCGGCCGTACCCGAGGGGAGCAGGGGGAAGCAGGCACGGCCCCAGCTCCGCAGGCTGCCACCTTCTTATCTCATCCGTGCCAGGGTGGTGAGAGCCTGACTAATACCAGCTGCAGGAGGGCACGGGATTACTAAAGCCAGGAACGTGATGCTGCTCATCACAGACACGCTTTCGGTGCTCAGGGGCCCTGTTTTGGGAAGGGCTCAGCTCCATCTCCTGGGACCAGCATCCCGTGGACCCACTGGGGCAGAGCTGGAGGGCAGGACACCAGCCCCGAGCATCCCTTTGAGCCCGGGGACCCGGCACATCCCACCCTTCCCCTTGGGGTTCTGCTTTCAGTATTTCAGGGAGTGCAATCTAAGCCTGACACCTATTCATCTGTGCCCCGGCTTTCCCGGCAGCTCCGGCTGTCTCATAGCGAGAGGGGCACAGGGGACATGCACGTTCTGCCCCACAGCCTGGGGTCTGGCACAGGGGCTGCCCCGCTCTCGGCATCCCCAGGAGCCTTTTCGGTCTCAGCATCACGCGGGTGGGCAAGTGGGGCTCCCCCAGGGACCACACGTGAGGATGCTGAGTGGGGGCTCTTCCTTTCAAGGAGCACAGACAGTTGCTCAGTGAGTGCTGGGAGCGTCGATCACAGAGTCATAGAATCATAGAATGATTCAGGTTGGAAGAGACCCTTGGGATCATCGAGTCCAACCATCTCCCCTACTCTACAAAGTCCTCCCCTACACCATGTCCCTCAGCACTGCATCTAAATGGCCCTTAAACACAGCCAGGGATGGGGACTCCACCCCCTCCCTGGGCAGCCTGTTCCAATGCCCGACCACTCTTTTGGTGAAAAATTCTTTCCTAATGTTCAGTCTAAACCTACCCTGTTGGAGCTTGAAGCCATAGAATGGTTTGGGTTGGAAGGGACCTTAAAGATCATCTTGTTCCAACCCCTTCCCATGGGCAGAGACACCTCCCACGCAGGACACATCCTGCCCGAACCCCTCGTTGGGGATAGAGCCCCACGCAGCCATGGGTTGCACAGGGGCACACCTCGCTTCTCTAGGAAGACAACCAACCGTTCAGCTGTCACTTTGTCCCCTGCCAAAGCTCAACCAGCAGTTTTCTGCAGGCTATAAAGTTTGAGGGCAGATTATCTGGGGGGAAGGATTTCACCAGCTGCCCCAATATTGAGGTTTCTCCTCTCTGCTAACACTGTGCAGCAGAGTTGGTCCTAGCCCTTTTTTGAGCTATGCGGGTTCCCATCACAAACTCATCTACTCTCCGACAGCGTGGGAAGACACGAGCCAAACAGAAAGAAAGAGCTGTAGGATAACACACAGAGTCCCCCCCAAAAGCCCTTAACAACCAACAAGCACACCAACCCACAGTAAGGCCATTTCCACCCTGCTTCACCACCATTGCTCTTAGAATCATAGAATCATTCAGGTTGGAAAAGACCCTTAGGATCATCAAGTCCAACCATCAACCCTACTCTACAAAGTTCTCCCCTACACCATATCCTCCAACATCACATCTAAATGGCTCTTAAACACATCCAGGGATGGCGACTCAACCACCTCCCTGGGCAGCCTCTTCCAGTGTCTGACCACTCTTTCTGTGAAAAATTCTTTACCAGTAAGGGTCATCTCAGAGCAGAGCTTCAGGTGCGGCACCAGAGCAACGATGGGAAACCAGAGCCCAGCAGCCCCATGGCTGCACCCCATGGTCCATGTAGAGATGGACATCTTGGTGGGGTGAAGAGATTCAGCCCCAGCACACAAACCCAGAGGAAGCCCCGCACCATTTCTGCTGCAGCCGCAGACACTGGTAAAGAGCAGAAAGTGAATGAAAGTAAGTGATAAAAGGGGCTATGGGATAAACCCAGCCAAGCAATTCCCCCGCTTGCACCCGTGGCCGGGGAAGGGGGAGCTGCGTGGGGCTGCGGAGACGCTTGAGAGAGAAGGGGCTGGTTCTCAGAAAGGAGCCCGGTTTCGGCGAAGCTCCGTTCCCATGCGGTGAGCGCCGGGCTCCGCTGCCAGCCGAGCCCCCGGTGCGCCCCACCGCCCGCCCGGGGAGCCCAGCACCTCCTGCCCCCCCGGCTCCTCCGCATGAGAGAGGTTTCACAATGAGTAAGGGCTGGTTCCCCTCAGCAGCGCTGAGCCCCGGGGCAGGCTGGAGGAGCAAACAGGAACGGCGGCCGCTTGCTTTCCCCTTCGCGCCGAGTCGCTTTATCGTGATACATCCCCTGGCTCTGATATCGAAACTTCAGCTCCTGATATCGAAACTCGGCCCCGGAGGGGGTGAGGGAAGGGGGGTGTCACAAGGAGCAGCAGAGTGAGAACGTGATGCCACAGAGATGCACAAACCCCGTGATGATGTCGGGTCCTATCCCAACTGGCAATCTATTAATTTGTGAAAGAGCACGGTACAGATGCACTGGCTCACTCTTGGGGCTATGAGATGATGATCACAGAATGGTTTGGGTTGGAAGGGACCTTAAAGACCACCCAGTGCCACCCTCTGCCCTGGGCAGGGACACCTCCCATCAGACCAGGTTGCTCCAAGCCCCCTCCAACCTGGCCTTGAACCCCTCCAGGGATGGGGCAGCCACAGCTTCTCTGGGCAACCTGGGCCAGGCTCTCACCACCCTCACACCAAACAAGTTCTTCCTAATCTCTCATCTCAATCTTCCTTCTTTCAACTTAAAACAATTCCCCCTCATCCTATCACTACATTCCCTGATCCAGAGTGCCTCCCCATCTCCCCTGTAGCCCCTTCAGGTACTAGAAGGCCGTTGTAAGGATATTCCATCCCACAACAGGTGGCAATCCTCAGTTGGATAGTGATGGCAACTCAGCAGTTTAACCCAGGCAGTTCTCATTTTCCACCTCTGCCTTCTCTGATCTGCTGCCTTTTGCCTCTTGGCAGGGTCTCTCCACCATTTCATCACACCCTGAAGCAACAAAACAGTCGTCTTTGCTCCAGACAATGGAGCTGGACTACAAGGTTCCTTTTCTGGCCAAATTTCTTTTTTCCTGAGCTGAAATTTCATTTCCTGACTCTGTTGCAACCCTGACCCCAGCTGCCGCGATGGGCACATCTTGCACACCCTCTCCATAACCTGCTCACAGCTTCCCACTGCTGGGTCAGCCAGAGCTGCTCTGATTTTCAGAGCAACAAGGAACAGCTTTGCTTTTCCAGCATGGAAAAGGCGCTGCAAAAGTCTAGAGCTGGATTTCTTTGAGTCTGTTCTAACCTAATAGGACAATTTCTGGAGAGAACCTTACTAAAGCAGTTTTTCTTTTTCCTTGGCACCTTACATGTACAGCTGGGTTTAAGTTGTCATTCCAGAGCCAGCTCAAGCAAACCCTCAGCAGAGTCCCTCTAACCCTGGGTTCAAGGAAGCCTGATGCTGACAGGTCCTTTCCTAACCTGGCATTTTCAAGCATTGAGCAGTTCAGCTGTACCAGCTCGCTTCATCACACAGCAGGAAAACAGCATCCAACAGCAGGAAATCCTGACAACCCTCTGATGTGCCTGATCCCAATTCTCAGAAAAATACAACCACAGTCTGATTTTTCGCAGAGAGTTTTTGCTTTTCTGAACTGTACAGCTTACCATCAGCTGTTCCTGGGGTACAACCCAATCCAGGACAGAAACGCAACCTAAGGCAGAGCCAACTTGGCCAACAGAAGATTTAGAGAAGGCTCACAAATGCTGGTGGCCCATGCATGGAAACACATCTCATCTCCTTCCAACCCAGATAATTTTATCTTTCTATGATAATCCTTGTCCAGCAAACTAGCAACGATGCTCAGCATAACTCTAGTCTCAATTGCACAACGTGCCTTCCTGTCCCGTGCATCCACCCGGGCCCTGAGGACAGTTTGTCCTCCTGGGGCTGTCCAGGGTTGACCAACGCTGTGGGAAGTCAGAACCACCACTGGAGGAGGAGGAGGAGGAGATGCAGGGCTGCCACTCTGCTGGCCTTGCCTCTGCTCCTGCAAGAGCAGCAGCTACTTCTCACATCAACAGACAAGGAAACAGTGATCTTTGTGATTCATCTCTCTGGCAGCAGCAAACACCGATGATCTACCTGGAGCAGAGCCAGACTTTTGATCAAAATCAATCCCCTTGATAGTGAAAAATATTTTTTTCCTTTTCCTCAGCAGGAAGTTTGCTACTAAAAATAAGAAGGTGGGGTGAGGAGAGAGGGTTTATTTTCCTACTAACGACTAAAAATTAAAAACGTCGCGGTGAATCTTTCACATATTCCTTCAGAGTCAGCAGGTCACACGTACAGTCCCTTGATTTTGTGTGACGTGTTGGGTGGCAGCATCACAGCACACACGTACATGGATTACGTGGTGGACAAGGATGCTGAAATGTTACACTAGATCTAAATTAAAGTTGAATTCTGCAGCTTCAGCTCCAAACCAAACACAACCATCAGCACAAATCGCATCCTTTCAGCTACACTGAGGCTCTCCATAGAGGAAGGTCAGCCCTCCCAACCAGCTCTGGAGGCCTCAGCGTGCTCTGGATATGAGGTATGGAGAGGAACCTGCCCAAAGGCTCTCCAGGCCTGGGTCCAAGCCATGGCAGGAGGCTTCCCAGGACATGGCCAAAATGAAGCCAGGCCAGTGCCAGCATCACAGGAGCAAGGGCAAAGTCTGAGGTCCCACAACAGCACAGGGATTAACAAGGAAAAAGGCATCAAGGACTTCAATCATTACCCAAATGTGCAAGAGGACGATGGTCCTGAATGTTTAAATGAAGTTCAGAGGCAAGTCCTGGATGGTGGAAACTCTCAAGGAAAGAAGCTGCGTGCTGCTTTTGTCATTTTGGTCAAGCCCAGGCATCTTCTCTGTCTAGAGCTACAAAACATGGCCTTCTAAGTCCACAGATGCCCTTTGCAGTCTCTCTGTGACGTTTCTCCAAGCTGAAGACAAGCACAGGGTGATGGGACAGCAGTCTTCGGAAGAGGACTGCAAGAGCAGACACGGAGGGGGTGTCCAGCTGTGGGTCCTGGTTCTTCAAGGGAGTAAGAGTGATGGCCAAGAAGCCTGCTGTGCCCAAAGGAGGGACATTGAGGCACACGTTGGTGGAAGCTGAGCCGGTTGGTCCCTCATGCTGGGCTGGGGGGAAGCACACGTGCCTGTGCTGCCAAGGCACTGGTCCACCAGAGCAGCCTCTCTTTGTCATCGTCACCCCAAAGCACCGACAGTCATCACCAGGCTCCAGACGGTGGGTGTGGGATTTCGCTGTCTGCACCATCACTCCTGGTTTCCAGTTAGGCTAGAAAGACAGTTAGCAAGAGAGACTCTCACATGCTTATCTCATCACCCCTTATTTCGGTGGCTCATCTTCAGCTTCCAGTTGAAATCAGCCATCTAAGTCTTCCTTCAAGTCAAGCAAAGGTCAGGAAGAACTTGGGTGACTCCAGGACAGGTGTACAGAGTGTTGTTATTTACCAGCCAGAGCTCCCAAAGCACCGACAGTCATCACCAGGCTCCAGACGGTGGGTGTGGGATTTCGCTGTCTGCACCATCACTCCTGGTTTCCAGTTAGGCTAGAAAGACAGTTAGCAAGAGAGACTCTCACATGCTTATCTCATCACCCCTTATTTCGGTGGCTCATCTTCAGCTTCCAGTTGAAATCAGCCATCTAAGTCTTCCTTCAAGTCAAGCAAAGGTCAGGAGGAACTTGGGAGACCCCAGGACAGGTATACAGAGTGTTGTTATTTACCAGCCAGAGCTACCGAGGAGGAAATGAAGACCTTCACAAATTCAGCTCCGGACAACTTCCTCCTCTTTTCCAAATAACTTGTCACTTCAGAGCATCTCCACTGTGAAAAGTGGGGAAAGAAGAAAGCCTTATTCAAGGCACCGGTCTGGCTGGCAGAGCTGCTCGGATTCTCAGCACCAATCAGCAGGGAGATGGGGTCACAGCATCTTCCCTCCCCAGGGAAGCTCATTTGGCCGCAGACACAAACCACAGATTCCCTGGGGGACAAAGCCCAGATGTGATGAAGCCCAGGGGAGGCAGAGCCCCTTACCCGTGTTTCTCCGTGTGATGCGCCCTGTCTGCCTCCCCAGCAGCGCTGAAGCCTTGGAGATGGGGCTGCAAAACTCCATCTGCTAAATTGGGCCAGGGAAACTGGAAATATTGCTGTGAAACGACAACAGTGGCAGTACTTAGCTGGTTCACAAAGTAACACAGGATCCACCCATATCAGAAGGCTCGGATACAGCCTGTGTGAGGACCTAACCCTGAAGCAAAGCGCTGTAGATCCCAGGGTACCCGTATCGTGGGGGGCACATTCACCCGTGTGAATTGTGTGCTCACAAACCCACTACACCAGCCCCGGCCCTGCCCAGAGCATCCCCTGCTGCCCATGCCCCTTATAGAATCACAGAGTGATGTGGGGTTGGAAGGGACCTCTGGAGATCAACCAGTCCAACCCCCTGCCAAAGCAGGTCCACACACAGCAGGTCCCACAGGAACGTGTCCAGGAGCGTTTGAATGTCTCCAGAGATGGAGACTCCACCACTCCCTGGGCAGCCTCTTCCAGGGCTCTGCCACCCTCAAAGGAAAGAAATTCCTCCTCATGTTGAGATGGAACTTCCAATGTTCAAGTTTTGCCCATTTCCTCTTGTCCTGTCCCTGGGCACCACTGAAAAAAGACTGGCCCCTTCCTCCTGACACCCACCCTTTAAGTACTAATAGGCGTTGATCAGATCCCCCCTCAGCCTTCTCTTCTCCAGACTAAAAAGACCCAAGTCCCTCAGTGTCTCCTTGTTAAGAGAGATGCTCCAGGCCCCTCATCATCTTTGTAGCCCTAAGGTTTCCATCCTCCACTCCCACCACAGCTGGCAGAGCTTCCAAAGAGACGTGGCCACCATCTCCGGCGTGTCCCAGATCAGTGCCTTATTCAAAAGTTTTATATCCTGGCTCCTCTTTGAGTGCTTTTATCCCCAGCATGACACACAGCATCACTCTCGTCTCCCCCAAACAAAGCTGGATGCCTCCACGCTGCTTTTTTCCTCCTCACCTGCTGCCGGTGAGCGAACGGCACCGAGCGCTCCCCCAGCTCGCCCTTGCCCTCTCTCTCCTCTCTCCTCCAGCCTATTTATTTACAGCACTTTTGCGAACAAATCTGTCTAAAAAATTTTGCTTTCAAACCTGAAGCAACAAAATACCGCCCTGGGTGAGTAAGTCTGTTCTCACCCGACGCCCACACTGACCCAGCTATTCCTTTTAGTATCAACAGCTTCACAGAAAACAGACCTCTGTTTCTACCCACCTCGACAGACGCTCTGAAAGCAGTGACAGAAAGAAAGAGTCTGCCGTGCTGTGGCGAGCACCCGGCCCCCCCACAGAGAGATTTCTGCTGGGGTTTGGGGGGAGAAGAGGTGGGTGGAAGGGTGTGACACCATTCCCACCCCAAAGCCAGGAGCAGGGACACGTGGGAAAGCCCGGGATGCTGTGACCCCCCCGAGACCCACTCTCTCCACTACCAACTTCAATGCCAAAGCCAAAACGGGGGGGTTGTGCAGCCCCGGGATCAATCCCCCTCCCCAGGGTGGGTGACGTGGGGAGCCAGGGGGCTGTCGGTGCCCCCCTCCGCTCCGCTCTTCCCTCCCCAAACCCAGACAGAAAACATTTCAAGCCGCAAGTCTTCCCACCGGAGTTGAGATTTGTGTCACTCAGCACCGTGATTTCCAGAACAGGCTCTCGGTAGTAAAGGAAACCTGAACCTCAGACCCCCCCCCCCCCCCCCCCCCCCCCCCCCCCCCCCCTAAATTCAGCTCCGGACAACTTCCTCCTCTTTTCCAAATAACTTGTCACTTCAACTTCAGAGCATCTCCACTGTGAAAAGTGGGGAAAGAAGAAAGCCTTATTCAAGGCACCGGTCTGGCTGGCAGAGCTGCTCGGATTCTCAGCACCAATCAGCAGGGAGATGGGGTCACAGCATCTTCCCTCCCCAGGGAAGCTCATTTGGCCGCAGACAAAACCACAGATTCCCTGGGGGACAAAGCCCAGATGTGATGAAGCCCAGGGGAGGCAGAGCCCCTTACCTGTGTTTCCCCGTGTGATGCGCCCTGTCTGCCCCCCCAGCAGTGCTGAAGCCTTGGAGATGGGGCTGCAAAACTCCATCTGCTAAATTGGGCCAGGGAAACTGGAAATATTGCTGTGAAACGACAACAGTGGCAGTACTTAGCTGGTTCACAAAGTAACACAGGATCCACCCATATCAGAAGGCTCGGATACAGCCTGTGTGAGGACCTAACCCTCAAGCAAAGCGCTGTAGATCCCAGGGTACCCGTATCGTGGGGGGCACATTCACCCGTGTGAATTGTGTGCTCACAAACCCACTACACCAGCCCCGGCCCTGCCCAGAGCATCCCCTGCTGCCCATGCCCCTTATAGAATCACAGAGTGATGTGGGGTTGGAAGGGACCTCTGGAGATCAACCAGTCCAACCCCCTGCCAAAGCAGGTCCACACACAGCAGGTCCCACAGGAACGTGTCCAGGAGCGTTTGAATGTCTCCAGAGATGGAGACTCCACCACTCCCTGGGCAGCCTCTTCCAGGGCTCTGCCACCCTCAAAGGAAAGAAATTCCTCCTCATGTTGAGATGGAACTTCCAATGTTCAAGTTTTGCCCATTTCCTCTTGTCCTGTCCCTGGGCACCACTGAAAAAAGACTGGCCCCTTCCTCCTGACACCCACCCTTTAAGTACTAATAGGCGTTGATCAGATCCCCCCTCAGCCTTCTCTTCTCCAGACTAAAAAGACCCAAGTCCCTCAGTGTCTCCTTGTTAAGAGAGATGCTCCAGGCCCCTCATCATCTTTGTAGCCCTAAGGTTTCCATCCTCCACTCCCACCACAGCTGGCAGAGCTTCCAAAGAGACGTGGCCACCATCTCCGGCGTGTCCCAGATCAGTGCCTTATTCAAAAGTTTTATATCCTGGCTCCTCTTTGAGTGCTTTTATCCCCAGCATGACACACAGCATCACTCTCGTCTCCCCCAAACAAAGCTGGATGCCTCCACGCTGCTTTTTTCCTCCTCACCTGCTGCCGGTGAGCGAACGGCACCGAGCGCTCCCCCAGCTCGCCCTTGCCCTCTCTCTTCTCCAGCCTATTTATTTACAGCACTTTTGCGAACAAATCTGTCTAAAAAATTTTGCTTTCAAACCTGAAGCAACAAAATACCGCCCTGGGTGAGTAAGTCTGTTCTCACCCGACGCCCACACTGACCCAGCTATTCCTTTTAGTATCAACAGCTTCACAGAAAACAGACCTCTGTTTCTACCCACCTCGACAGACGCTCTGAAAGCAGTGACAGAAAGAAAGAGTCTGCCGTGCTGTGGCGAGCACCCGGCCCCCCCACAGAGAGATTTCTGCTGGGGTTTGGGGGGAGAAGAGGTGGGTGGAAGGGTGTGACACCATTCCCACCCCAAAGCCAGGAGCAGGGACACGTGGGAAAGCCCGGGATGCTGTGACCCCCCCGAGACCCACTCTCTCCACTACCAACTTCAATGCCAAAGCCAAAACGGGGGGGTTGTGCAGCCCCGGGATCAATCCCCCTCCCCAGGGTGGGTGACGTGGGGAGCCAGGGGGCTGTCGGTGCCCCCCTCCGCTCCGCTCTTCCCTCCCCAAACCCAGACAGAAAACATTTCAAGCCGCAAGTCTTCCCACCGGAGTTGAGATTTGTGTCACTCAGCACCGTGATTTCCAGAACAGGCTCTCGGTAGTAAAGGAAACCTGAACCTCAGACCCCCCCCCCCCCCCCCCCCCCCCCCCCCCCCCCCCTTTTTTTCCAAAACGTTGAACCTGCACAAAGCCCGTCAGAGCTCGCGGCGGCTGCGGGTTGAGCCCCTGGAAAAATCCACTTGTGCTTCACACCTCTCGGCGCCGCGCGTGTTTGTACCGTCCACGTTTCCGCTTTGCCGCAGCCAACAGCATCACACAGACAGATTTACTGGGTGCACGATTTACGTGATTTACTGTTAGGGTTTTGGGTATTCACTCACTGTTTTGGAACTTGGCAGCTTGAAGAAGCGACTCCTCCCCTCTTGGCTGTTGCAAGGGGCATTGGAGAAGGTCGCCGAAGCTCCTGGTCCAGCTCCCATCATCTCCCAGAGCTTTTGGGGGATTTGAGCTCGTTCCTTCCCATCTGGTGGCACAGCAGCATCTCGCAGTGACACCTCTTGGAGCAGCCCACGTTCCTGCCAGGAATGGGATGAAGGTTCCTAAACCTTCCCTGCTCCACTGCCACTTGGTCGGTACCACCACCACTCACCCCCCGGCATGAAAACACCTTCTTAAGCAAAAACAGCAACGTGCCACCCTTCACCCTCCATCCAGAGGCACAGCCTTGGAGTTGTGGCAAAGATGGGACTTGTTTTGGGGTGCTGTGCCAGCACAACTCACAGACCCCCCAGCTCCAGCCCCTCCTGACTCCGTTACCCCCCCATGGTGGTGGGAGGTAACATCTCAACAGTCCAGCTTCGATTAACTGCAGCTCAGCACCATTTATGTGTAAAAAAACATGACACAACTCCAGCCTGATTTCTTCCCCTGCTAATGGGGTGGTGAGGATGCAGGAGCATCCAGAGGACACAGGTCCAGCCGCAGAACCAGACATGGCACTGCCTGAATGGGATGGGGCTGCTCGGTGAGGAAACCCACCACGGGGCTTGTCCTACCTGCAGGCAACTGAGGGCCATCACAGAGGTCACAGCATGAAAACCTCGAGGGACAGTGGCAATATGGGATGCTCGGGAGGGGGATCCCACAGGGCTGGGGCCACCAGTGCACCCGATGTCCCACTGATTACATGGGACAAGCTCCCACAACCCCCAGCTTCCCATGAGGGACATCATCTAAACCTGAGCAGGGACCTCCCAACCTCAGGATATGCAAACGCATTAGAAGAACCCCAAGAGACACAGCCTACCAGGCTTTTCTGAAACAGCTCGAGTGCTTCCTCCCGGCAAACCGACCATCAAGGCGTTTGCCAGAGACCAGCGTGTTAAAAAAAAAAAAAAAAGTGCTTGCTGAAGCATTTTTACCTGCAGAGGAGCCAGTTTGCGTCAGGCGGCGGCGGTGGCGCAGCCCGGGACCCCGGCAGCTCCCAGTTCCACTTTCAGCCTCTCACGGTACACTTTGTGCAAACGCTGCTGCACGAGGGGGGGAGCATTTTGCTAACTTGATGAAAAGACAAAAAAAGCCTTTAAAAGCCAGAGCATCTCCAAACCACAACGGGTGCCAGCAGTTTTAGCTCGCTGCCGTCCCCCCCCACCGGGAACCTTCTCCCTCCAGGGTTGCTGCTCCTGCCTGCAGCTCAGCCAGACCCCTCTGCAACAGGGAGGGGAAGAAAAATAAAATAGACCCAAAACATAGAAAAAACAAACCAATTGAGCAAGAAATAGCAAGCCCCTGGCAAACCTAGCACTTCCAGGTCACCAGGAGTTGAGGCACGTGGAGAAACTCAGGGCTCCCAGGATTTGCAAGGAGGGAGCAGAGACTCACACTGCCCTGGACCCGCTGCTGCTGGATGAGCCAAAGCTCCAGATATTTTGGGAGCTGATGCTGTCCCCTCCCCACCACCACCGGCACACCAGTTCCTGCCCCTGTGCCCCAAATCTGCCCTGCAGCAGCTGGAGGGGTGGATTTTAACAGTGGCAGCAAGAGGTCACAAGGCTGATTTCAGTGGACAGATGCTTAAAGACATGCAGGAAAACATAATAGGTCCTACAGAAAAGGTCTGTCCGTCCAAAGTGGCTATCACAGGCTGGGCTGTGGTGGTCCCGGGGCGCCCCGGGCAGCCTGGCAGGGCGAGGAGGTCTTACCTGGGCCAATGCAGTGTCCTCCCAGGCCAAGAATTGCTTGGAGTGATGGCTTTGATGAGCTGATGAACTGGGGAGATGCTGGGGGAGCCTCCAGGACCAGCCCTGCTCTGCTGTTTGCAGTGGGGGTCCCACACGACACAGCTCTGGGGCTGCTGCAGCACCCCAAACCCCATGGCAGAGGAGTGTGGGCTTTGGAGCAGATTCAGGCTGAATTCCACCCAAATGCAGATTGAAAACACCTGTGGGTGCTCCTGCAGGTGGGGAGAGCAAAGCCTGCTGCATCCCATCCATCCCATTAAGAGGCAGCACGAGAGCCAGGGCTGAAGATGTGGTTTGAGCACAGGAGGCCCCAGTAACTGGGGGGGAGCATCAGGGCCCCCCCTCCAGCCCCACCACGGCTGGTCCAAAACCTCCATCACCCACACCACAGCCAATGTGCATTATGGGGTGCACGTCCCACCCCATATCTCCATATCCCCAGAAGGGCCAGAGACATCAGGACCCTTTCCAGAGGAGGAAAGGCTGGGGGATCCTGATCCCCACACCCCCATCCCAGGACCTGCTGGGGCAGAACCACCAGTGGCTTCTCCCCAGGGATTTTGGGCACAGCCCCGAGTCCCTGCAGAGATTTTGGCAGCAGCGCACGGCTCGTTCAGAAAACGCCGCTCCATCGGTCGGAGCGAAAGGAAAAGTAACCCTGGCTCCAAATGTGAAATAATGAAACAAATAATCAGATAAAGCCCTTCGCATCGTGCGCTCGGAGCCTTCCTGCTCTGTGGTTTGGCACAGCCTGAGGGCAGCGTGCCTCTGCCACCCCCCCACCCCCACCACCTCAGCTCGGGGGCTGAAAAACCCCCCAGGAGATGCTCAGGGGTCCCCAGCCCGGGGCTCAGAGTCCACCCCCGAGTCCCCCTGGGAACTCGGGGAAAAGTGGGGAAAAAAGTGGGGAAAAGTGAAGGTTTGCAGTCAGGAGACCCAACAGGACTTCTCCAAGCGCTGCTGCACCTCCACATCCCCGCACTGCCCACCCCAGAGGAAGAGGAGGAGGAAGGCATCCGGGGATCTCACCCTTTTCTCCTCTCCCACGGATGCCGTAGCCCCTGGTTGGGGCTCAGCAGCCCCCACAGCCACAAACCCCAGCTCACCCCAAGGTGACAACACGGAGGTCCCCAGGGCCACCCGTGTCCCAGCGCCCGCAGCCCGTGATGCCGGATGCGCAGTTCCCCCTGCCGGCACCCGGGCGCAGCGCCCACGGCCACGGCCACGCGTCCCACCTCCCCTGTCCCACATCCCCAACACCCCAAATCTGGAGGAAATCCCATTTGGGCAGCAGCCAGGGCTGACCCAGCCACAGCATCTCCAGCGACCGACCCCAAGCAAAGGGATTCTGCAAGGACACAAATCCCGCCCCCCCAGAGAATAAACCAGGGGGAGCTCAGCCTCTTTGGGGGAAAAAAAGAGCAATTTCAAGACATCAGGAGGGACGCTGCCCAGTCCACAGCACCGGGGTGTTCCTTCACAGCCCCGCAAGCAAGGAAGAGAGACGGGGTGACGCATTAAGTGTCTTTAATCCAAAGGACTGAAGAGCAGACCGGGAAGATTAGTATAAGCCAACAGACAAAAAAAAAAATT